>NC_060150.1:53110691-53127478 GCF_021292245.1 Micropterus dolomieu | reverse complement strand
CCTGCTTCATAGTTTAAGCTAATGATGAGTGTGTACAGGTGTGCTTTATACTCCTCCGGTTATTCCGTCACACCTTACCGTTCTAGCAACAAGCCAATAGGATTGGAGTGATTTCATTCACGTTCAGACCTGCTTCGCCTAGAGGCGTTCCCATAGTGTCGTAACCGACGCAGTCTCTCGTTCTCCTTCTCGGGGAACCAGGGTTACATACGTAACCCGAGACGTTCTGTATGATGAGCAGTGGTGGCATGCAACAAAGTACATTTACTCAAGTACTGTACATAAGTAAAAAATTGAGGTACTTTAATGTAGTTTTTTCATTTTACTTTATATGTCTATGCAACTACATTTATCTGACATATTTATTTGCTTTTTAGTTTAAATTACTATTTTTCATACCCTACCTGTCCAGTGAAAACCATGTATCTCCAAATTCTTTGATTTTGAATGTGAATTTTTGTGATATACTGAAGGATGAATCTTCTGTTTCCTCAATGACGGGCTGGCCAACTCCTTTTCCTAGTGTTCAGTCGGAGGCCCTGCCGACTCCTTTCCCTGCTGCAGCTGCCCATCACTGGTCACCATTACTGATCTTCCACCCGGCCTCCGAACAGGTTCTGCCTTCACCGCCTGCCTCCAGAGGGTTTCCGCTTTTGTTGCTGGCCTCCAGAGGGGTTCAGCCTTCACTGTTGGCCTGCAGAGCGTTTCCGCCTTTTTCGATGGTCTCCTGGTCACCCACCTGAGGTCTCCAGCTCCTCTTCGGTCCTGTCTACATGCCCCCTACCTGAGAACTTCTGCTCTTCCCCTGTCCATCCCTCTGGCCAATCCGCCTGAGAGCATCAGCCCCTTCCCTGAGCTTCCTGGACACTTTCTTTACTTACTTAAATTGTTGGTAATGAGGGTAAAACGATTGGGCCATCAGCCACTTTGGTGGACAGGGGAAAAGCAAAACAGAAAGACACCTGTCGTAAGTACAGGTTAGCATATTGTGGCTATCAGCGTTTGAGTCACACACACCCTACACACCCACAGCAGTAAGGTCAGGGAATATTAATGGCAACATTTCATACTAAAGTCACCAGTGGAGGAGGCCCAGGCTGTCCTGAGTTACAGCCAGTTAGCATGTCGTTCAGACCTGCTTCGGACTACAGGGGGTAACTCTGGTCTTGCTGGAAAATCACTCAGCTTGTCTATTAGACGCAAGAAGTATTACTTGATTTTATTTTCATTGGCCAACTTTTGTATTGAAAATTGAGTATTTTTTTATCTGGAACAGAAGAGGAGGTTTTTGTTGAGATATGCACTGAGATAAGGAATTATTCACTGCTGGTTGAACTGACTGTATAACAGACTTTGGTGCACTTCAAGTTCTTGTGTGCTTTGTGTTTCTTGTCATCTATTGGTACCTTTGAAATTCCTGGCTGTTATTGTTAAGTGATTGTCATTTTCTGACAGACATGGTTCTCAACACTCAACACTTATCAACCTCCTTTCCAACAGCAGCAGTCAGCTGTCCTCAGCAGACAAGCTCTGATAAAGCAACTTTACACTACCTGCCCAGCAGCTAATAGCAGACAGACACAGTTAGAGACTATCTGGTTAAGAATGTGGAACATCCAGCAGCTGAAGAGCCGAACCAGAGCTAAAGCAGAGGTGGACACAAACTCAAAACAAGGGAAGGGCATGTTGCTCTGCTGCATGTGTAAACTGGTCTGTTAGCTTGTTTTTATGTTCTTCTGCCCTATAATGCAAACACCAATACCGTAAAACTTTGATTAATAGTAATAATAATAATTTTATTTGCTAAAATCACTGAATTGAATCAAATACAGCTCAGACAGACGGCATATGCGCTTTTATTTTGTAGGCAACAACGTAATAAAAGCAACAACATGGTGCAGGATGGGAGTGTAGCAGAAGTTAGCAGACAGAGAGCAATGGACTTCATATGACTGTATTCACAACTTGGATTAAAGAGGTGGTATTTTTGGCTTTTCCCATCTCCTTTATTGAATTATATATCTTTTTTGTGCATGTAACAGGTTTGCAAAGTGAAAAAGCCCAAAGTCCAGCCCAAAGGGAGTTCCCATCTCCCACAGAAACCACTGCTCTGACCTGCCTGAAAACAGCTGGTTTGTAGTCCAGCCCTTCCCTTTCTTGTGACGTCACAATGAAAATATGTGTCGTTAGGCTCGCTGAGCGACGGAAAAACAGTGAGCTGCAGCACACACATCTCCTCTCCCTTCCAAACACTAGCTACCCACCAGGCAGTCAGTGGACATAAAGTTGTTCCTGTGATGTAGAGACAGAGCTCAGTTAAAACTTTATGGATGAAAGATACTTTTGTTGCAGATTAATAACTCACCACTCTGAAACTCTTATTCCAGTCCATGTTGCCAAGCTGGTCGGCAACATTTAGCCTACAGGTGAATCGAAGCTGTTTACCTTCTTTTCGCTGACCGCCCTTCTCTGCTTCTGATTGGCTAGTAGGCCTTAACTAGGAACTGCGCACGTGCAACTCCCAACAAAGATCATTTAGAGACAAGATGTATCACTGCATAGCTAAAACGAAGACTTCTGCACTTTTTTCTTCTTCTCTTGAAGCCTACCATGCCGGTTACACCAGTAACCATCTTTAAAAATTAGACTTTGGGCTTGTTGTTTCCATTAAATGAACTGAACGATTGAACTGTGGAGAATCAAACCGATCTAACATTGAGTAGCATGTTTATACTGACATATTGATTATGAGTTTAAACATTAATATTTGTATTAACGGTCTAAGCAACATAGAAGCAGCTAAAGTCGGTGACCCAGCAGGGTTCAAAAGTTTTTATACAGCCAAAGAACTTCTATAAAAAACAGAACAGGCGTTTAATAGAGACCTGCCAGGCCAGTAAACAGGGTAGGCAGCTGTTTGGGTTTTACGGTAAATTAATTTTGAGACATTAGTAAAATTGCTGTAAACAACATTTACCATGTGTAGTTAGCCTTTAATAGACCTGTTTGGTATCTGGTCATGAAACAAAGTGTTCAATTAAAAAAAAAATTGCCAGATGGTGGTGGCCAAAATGATTACAGTTCTTCTTGGGGGATACATGAATGCATGAATAAAATTTCATCATGCCTACAATAAATGTCAATGTCATTGTGGAGCTAGAGGAAAGATCTGAGGAACACTAAAGTCAGTAGTCAACTAGAAACTTTGAATGTCTGTAGATGTTGAGCTGTGATGTAAGGTATCACCAAAATCATTGTGATTCATCCCTTGGGGCGCAGTTATATCTCTCCACCAAATCTAAACCACACCAATCCATCGAATAATTGTCAAGATATTTCACTAAAAGCTATAAATGTCAGGTGATCAGCAAAATCAGTAGGATTTATCCTGTGGAAACCATCTATGTGATAGTTTTTGAGATATTTCATTCAGAGGTGGAATGACAGACATTACCATCCTTACAGCCTTTATTATAGATAAATATATCCATGGAGACTGTAGTATCCAATATTTATGCATTTGACTCATAACAGTTCAAAATAGCACTGTAGCAGCAGGACAGAGGGTCAGTGACCTTCTACGGGGAGAGCAGTGATTGGTGGTTATGTAGGGACTGAACCCTTCTATAGAATTTGACCTCTAACCCCTTGTTTTGTTACCTCAGAATAGTACTGTACCCTTCTATGGGTTTGACCTTTAACTTTGCAGACTCAAACCCCTCTATGGTACCTAACAGATACCTAAACATGTCCTATATAAGCTATGATGTACAGAGAGACAGAGTGGCCATCGGGCTGGGTCACTCTCCAAGCTACTGCAGAGCTTGTAATTGATGCTGAACTCCTTGATTTAATAAACTTTTATGATCAAGAAGAGTGTCGAGCGAGTTTCCTCTCAACACATCAGCGCAGCATTATTGTTCGGACACCACAAGACAAGATTACTTAAGCATCATGTGACAAATCTTTTTCTGATCAGTAGGATGTCATATACGTATGAATAATACACAGTATATACACACCTAGTGGTACCAAGTCAGAACAACAACATAAGTATCTCCAGCTGAATTATTGTCTTTGATACATTTAAAACAGTGTTTTATATAGGCTGTATAGTTTTAGAAGTTAGAAATCACTATACTGTAAGATGTAAGATCCAAAGAAAATAATAATTCTAATACTAAGAAATAAAATAAATGAGACCTTCTTTTTTTATGAAGTGAAGCTCCCTTCTCCATCCCATTTATTTTTGTACAATCCCTTACATCTGTTAAATAGATGACCACAGGCATATATGGCAGAACCCCTCCGGAGGCCAGTGGCAAAGGTGGGAGACCAGCAACGTGACAAAAGACCAAGACCTGAGTCTAATGGCTGAAGTGCTGGACCAATGATGGTATGATTGAGTCAATCATACAGCCTAATAATTTAGCTAAATGTGCTGTCAAAGCAATAATAAAACAGGATACTAATAGGACAATTTTCTCAAACAAAGACTTGGATTATAGACAAACGCAACAAGTGCAACATGGTTCACTTTATTATCATCATAATTCACTGGCCACTCAGTTGAGAGGTGGATAATCCTTCAAGTGACAGTTGCAGCACTAAGAGCACTCAGCAAAGTACTCAGAGGCATCCTGAACACTGCACTCTTTCTGGAAGATGAGCCTGATCCTGCAAATAAACAGAAGAGATCAACATTACTTTTTATGCAAATGTTGTTTTTTGTTAAGTAAACTGACTGTTTTGGTTTCATTATTAAATGGTAATGAATTCATAAATTATTGCATTTAAAAGGCAGATTACCAAAAGCAGTACATCCAACTTATTAAGTTATGAAGATAATAACTTACATTTTGCTCAGTTCCTTCCAGTGGGGAGCCCCGAAACCTTTTTCACTGTGGAAATATTCAGAAACAAATATTCATAGCATTAGCGTGTAGTTCCAATTTCCATCATATAGGGCAAATAGACTCTGATTAAAATCCCTGAACTTGCTGTCAGCTCTCCAGTGTCTTGCTTTTGGGCTCTCTCCTGCTTTGCACTCATCTGAATCTTGACAAGTGAGACTAGGTTGCATAGAGAATGGACTTTTCAGTGACATTAGAAGACATCTTGTGTTTTGTAGTTTGTAATATTTGCACAGTCATAGATTCTTGATTTTTCTTAAGATGAGAGGTGATCCAAATAAAATTGAACTGCTTTTGCGGCGTGAGCTGCAATGTTGGTCTGTTGTTTCGCCCTCCAAGTCACTGTGCATGTCACGTGACTGAAAACTATGAATGGAATTGAATGATTTATTGTCTTTTTTTCTGCAAATGAACCAAATTTTTGGCAGCCTAGACCTGCTTGAAAACTCACTTTTGTGCTTTCGCACAAATCAGGGGTAAACTTGCCCCTAAATGTACAAAATCTCTGTGGTACATGTATCATGACCCGACGTACAAAAAGGCCTTTTGGAATGATGCCCGACACCCAACAAGAAGTCAGCCATTTTGGATTTAAAACTCCATACTTTAACAAATTCCTACCAGAGAATTAGTCTATCGACATCCAATTTTCGCTGTGCAGTCTAATCCCATTAACAATTAAAAATTAGTTTTTGTTGACGAGCGTACCCATGGCGTGGCATCAAAAATCGAAGATTCACCATCAAACAGGAAGTTGTTTAACTTTAGTGTGATCACATGTTCACTAAATTTGACATGTGTGATAACACTAATGCCCTGAACACGTACAAATGCCAATATTCACTCAAAGTCATAAAGCCATCTACTGGCAATGACAAGTTTTATGTTGTGATGGACTACACCTTAGTAGGTTGGCCATATCAACGTCAAAACTGTCCCAGAAAACCCTTAACAAATTGATGATGCTATGTTGTGAAGCTAATGAGTTTTCGGTTAACAGCTTTTCCCTGGCGTGGTGACGAAGATCCATGCTTCACCAAGATAAAGGAAGTTGTTTTAACTGTACATAGTCAAATCTGTACCAAACTTTACACATTTGATTACAGTCCTGCCCTGAACACATCTACTACGAATTTATCCAATCAACCTGAAATTTTTGCTGTGCAATCAAATGACATTGGTGATGAAAAGTTGTACAGTCAATTTCTGTCGAAAATCAAACAGGAAACTTCAGTGTACATGCTCACATCTGTACCAAACTTACATATTTGATAAGAGTCCCGCCGTGAACACATCCATATGCAAATATTCACTCAAAGTCATAGCGCCATCTACTGGCTACAGGAAATGAAGCGTTTTATGCAGTGATGAACTACTCCTAGCAGGTTGGGCATATAAACTCCAAAACTGTCTCAGAAAATCCATAACACATTGATGGCCATGTTGTTTTGTTGAACTTGTGAGTTTTCGTTCAACGGCATGTCTGTGGTGTGGCAGTGAAGTTCCATGCTTTGCCATGAAACAGTAAGTCATTGTAACTTCACTTTACATGCTCAAATCTGCACTAGACTTTACGTGCTTGATAACAGTTCCACCCTGAACACATTTACATGCCAAAATTTCATATAATCATAGCACCACCTACTGGCAACAGGAGGTCAACTCTCTGTGATGATTATCACAAGATTTACATGAACATGTCACAACCTATTCAACATTTGACGTAGTGGGACATAAAGTATAGTAAGTAAGTTCAGTGTCCCAAGCATGTGACAATTCAGAGCTGTGTTGGCAGAGCAGTGGCATCTAAAGTGTGCCCCAACGCGCTTCACTAGCGAAGGCCTATCCAACGCTGCTTGAAGCTTTAATTAACAATTGTGTCATGGATGTATAAAAATTTTGGTCATTTTACAATAAAGTCAACATAAATCAATGAACAATTTTAAATATAAGTTGCAGCACAGGTTCTCTGACTTTTGATGCAGAGTCCACTGTGAAGAAATTTAAAAATGTACTTACATAAGCTGTTTCAAGATTGTAATCACGCAGCTGATGTCATCACTTATGTCGTCATCAATCAAGTCTAGAAAGAAAACATGTTTTCTGGTTTATGGGAAAATGCAAGTAGAGAATGTGAAAAATGGATGCTTCTCCCGAGGAGAGAAGAAGAAATGAAGAGTGATTGTCTGAACTGTCACACAAACACATTCCACACAGACATGATTGGAGCATAGGTTTCTAGATGGGTACAGCTAATGTCTCTAGAGTCAGTAGACTGGCCATTTGCAGCAAATTAACTATTAAATTTAAGCAAATAATGTCAGGCAAAAGTTTACTGAGCATTCAGTCAGCACAAACCTTTACAGTGACAATAGTGATGACATGGTGATATAAGCACTAACTGAGATTAGAACTCACTGTTGCAGTCCATCCCACAGATGTTGGGTGATGGAGTCATGTCGCTGCTGCAGACCAGGTGACTGCTGAGCTGGAAAAGACCATAGAGCGTCCAGACCTCCTCATCCGGTTGTGGAAGGCGGGTGGATGGTGTGGCACTGGTGGGTGGTGTAGGCCAGGTGTTTGATGGAGGATGTCTGACATCCCGTCGCTCCCTAGTGTGGGGCCGAATTGTGATTAAAGGGCCTTGAGGCTCGGCCAGGCCAAACAAGCCCTCATAGCCTGCTTCCCTCTTCTCCCTACTGTGATGGGCTTCCATCCCGGGAATCAGCTGATCCACTTCACTGGTGTTAAAATCCGACGCCAGCTCGACATGGCAGACAACTGAAGGAAGGGAATAGAAGAGAGCAACTAACTGACAACCAGCAATTTCATTCAAATGTCACACTTTTTCAGCCAGACGTCCACACATTACGTGAGCTTTACTCCAGTGGCACCCTCACCATTTAATCTTTACCAAACTGTATCTGTATGAATTGATCCTACTGCACTACAAAACTACAAGTTTTATCTAGATTATTCTTTTGTGCCATAGAGCTCCTTTGTTATCCAAAATCAAGTCTATAGCCTTTGTGAGGCCATACTGGTTTTGTAGGTATCTGATCATAAACAAAAGTATTGGAGAGTTGTATCGTAGTATCGCCAATACTTTAGTAGTAAAGCATTGGCTTGCTGGTGGTGCCAAAAGAAAAGTTGTTAAAATTCCTCCTAAGGGAACATTAATTTTTGTACCAAATTTCAATGCAATCCGTTCTATAATGGCTCCGCAAATGTCAACATCATGATGGTGGCAGGAGAAAAGTCAGAGGGTCACTGAAGTTAGCACGATTCATCCATCAATTCAATAGCTGTTTAGGAATTTACGTCTGGATCAAAGTCGTGGACCAACAATGTCATCCATAAAGCCATGCAGCTAGTAATACCAGTTTATTGTGAGTCAATACCAGATACATGTACACGTAAATTCTCACTAAAGCACCAAATAAGTAAAATATAGGATAACGCCAACATTGTCCTTTGAGCCAGGAAATGAGAAAGAAATCTCTTTGTATTAACATACTATCATTTGTTAGACTTAAGCATCCTCAAAGACAAAAAAAGATTACTGAGCTTCAACTTGCTTATCCATTATTTTCTGCTATTTGTTTTCTCAATTTGTTTTGTATTTTTCAGATTTGGGTTTTTCGGCCAAATAATTCATGCAAAAAATGTTTGGTTTCTGCACATTTTAAGATTGCAAATGTTCTTGTGTAACTTGATGTCTTCAGGTTCCAATGTTTAAGGCTTTTCCTTTTTTATTCAAAAGGCAGTACATGTAGGCCCTACAGGTTAAAAACATGACATTCCAATTTTTACCATTGAGACGAAAGGGAATTAAAGAACAACAACAAGTAGTTATACCTTATTCTCGTACGGGAGAGTCGGAACGAATGAAACAAGTCTGATACGCCAAACTATGTCAGCACATACTGTACGCACTACTTACCAAAAGCTTAAGAAATTGGGTGGACATGCCACGTAAAGTACCCTTCTCACTCCCGAGTCGTCACATATGGACATAGTCAAGACCCCTTGGCGTCATTCTTTAACGCAGTGGGGAGCCACTTAGCATCATAGTTCACGTCTGAGTAAGGATGCGGTTGGGGTGGATGGGTGGATTTTCCCCCAGGACACTGGTGTTCATTTCCCATGTGATAAAAAAGATAACATTGTTTTTAGTTAAGCTACGTAATTTATGTAAGTAACATGACTAACGTTGGTTAAGTCACGTAAGTAAGATAATTATTTTAACCTACACCCAACCAAGTAGCTCAGCTTTGGCCAGATTTATACCAAAGCCAGATTTGTACAAAATAGCACCTGGTACTGATAGAACAGACATGAGTTGTTAATCACAACAAAAAAATATTATCTTTTAAATTCACGTTTATCTGAAAAGTGTTTCAATCATCCCAGCTCTCCCAGGAGGTCTCAAACATAATATAAAACGAAGTTAATTTCTACATCACAAAATATTATGAATCACATTGTAGAGTTAAAACCAGGACTTACTCTTAGCTACCAAGTTCTCCACACCCTTTCCTTTTTCAGCCTTCATCATCAGTTGACCAATCGCCATCATCAGTTGGTCCTTCAGTTCACATTTGGACACAAGTCTCCCACCAGCCAGACTGCAGCCCAGCACTGCCAAGAGAAACACCTCAAGTACTCTCATCCTGACTCCAGATATCATCTCTGAAAACATGCCTGACATGATAAATATATATACTGTCTGCAGAGCCACCAATGAAGAATCAGAGAGACCTTCATCTTTTGTTCTCTTCAAATAAAGGCCGTTCCCTGTGCGTATAAAAACGGTTCTCGGTAAGTTGTGCCAAATCTCACACTTAGCTTTGGGTTTCTGTGCTCTGAATGAGTCATGGAGAAAAATTATCCATCTCCATTATCCATCCATAGTCTGGTTTTAGTCTCATGGTCTTCTCTGCAGGACGAAGGCGTAACTTGTACATCTGAAAACATGTTTTCAGGTAGATGGATAATTTTTCTCCATGACCCATTTAGAGCATAGAAACCCAAAGCTTAGCTTGAGATTTGGCAGAACTTCCCGAGAGGTGAAACAGTTCCTTCTCATGATTACATGAATAATTTCAGAGCATTGGGTGTCAGTGCTGGCAGTGTGGCAGCAGTGAATACAGAGTGTGCGTTAAAAATGAGGCCAGGACAGCTATCATGTTAAGCCCAACAAAAGAAAGAACAATACAGAGAGCAGCAATTTTTTATATTAAACTTGTAATAAAGTCCCCACCCATCTGGTGCTCCAGGCTGATAAATCAAACATGTATAGGACAGATGTGATTGAAAGTAACAGAAGGCACCATTTTGTAAGAGGATACATGTACAACTGGAAGTTAATATGGGAATGAAGGAAGTTTTATAAAATATGTTTATATTCTACAAACACAGGGGTTTTTATCTGAACCCTTGACTTTGCCTTGTCCAACAGGTTCTCTCTCATTATATTGTTGTTAATATTAATACTTTTATTATTACTTTATTACCACTAATATTCCTACTACTACCTATTGTGTTTCAAGAATCTTAGCACGACTTCCCTGGATCTGTTGCAAAGCTTTTGATCGGGTCATCAAAAAGGTCTCATGTAACTGTGATCTGATTTTCTTTAAACTGGCTTCCCACCAAATTCAAAATCTATTGCCAAGTTTTTGTGATCACTCCTGCATGTTTTGCATGATCAGGCACCAGCAGTGGTGGATTGTATCAGATTGTGACCCAAATCCATATGCTCATATGTGATTCAGATCAGATCTTTTTTATAACAGTGTGAGCAGCTCAAGTCACATGGAATCCGATTTTTTCCAGTTCAGATTTGGGCCACTTTCATATGTGGTCCAAATCCGATACAGGTCGTAATTTTTGAAATGCGACCTCAGTCTGGTCAGATCGGAGTTCATGCAACTCTGACGTCACTTTAGAGCAGCAATTCTGCGCTAGGCTCCACAAAAGCCATTATTAAACATTTGGTTCTTTTTCTCCTCTACCTTGCTATCATCTGCTCTCTACTTCCCTTTCTTCTACCTCAAATCCACTGGGTCGCGAGCTCTCTTCTAAGTCACGTAGGCCTATTCTACTTATGTATGTCATGGAAAGGACAGAAATTTGTGAACATTTGTCATAAATAGGGAGAAATGTGATCTCCGGAGGAAACCAGGAAAGGGTAATGAAATACTGGAGTCGTCCGTGAAAATCGTGAGGGTTAGAAGTATGAGCTAACTGGAACTAATCTTTGTGGCTTTTTGTTTACATCTGTACAACAGCGTGCTGCGTGTGACCTCCTTTTATTCGTCTGCGCATGCGGGTCAGTTTCAGGCTGTGGACAGTTCACACTTCAGTCTGATACGGGCCGCATTTAACCTATAATGTGAACTGTCAAACAAAAAAAATCAGATGTGGGAAAAAATTGGAATTGAGCATTCAGGCCTGCAGTGTGAACGTAGCCTTCTAGCCTTTGATGTATGTTGCTTAGCAGCTGTCATGCATTATGTACCAGCAGCCTGGTGGAACTACTTTCTGTATTCATAAAGAAATGTCTATTGATGAAATAAAACAAAAAGAAATTGTAGTGTGTCAAAGCACTAGCTCACGACAGGCCGTAGTATGCGCTTATTACATCACAGTTAAGCGGTGTTGAAGCGTCTGGAATAAAACATGTGGTTAACATTGTGAAACAGTTGTAGTTTGGTTACGTTTAGGCAACAAAACTACTTGATTAGTTTTAGGAAAAGATTATGGCTTGGGTTAAAATAAGTTTACATAAGTTACAGAAAAGCTTGTTGGTAAAGTCATGGCTACTTAAATTCTAATATTGAACATCTAGCATGTCACTGAGGAGAGACGCTGCTCTTCTTTGAGTTCAGGTTCAACAGGATAGAGAAGGAAGGCTTGTTAGTGGGAATTTTCCTTTTTTTAAAAAAAAAAAAAACGTTGTCACATTAGGAACTGTGAAGAACTTCTTAAGGCAAGTTTATTTGTACAGCACATTTCAACAACAAGGCAATTCAAAGTGCTTTACATAAAAAAATGTTAAATTATTATTGCTATGGCAACTGGCAGCACATGTAGATGCACCAGCCGGTAGCTCCTGTAAACGTCGCAACACTTTTGTTTTTCATCTTTTTTTCCCACGGCTTTATTGCCGAAACACGTTACCTATGACAGAAATATTTATTCATTTAAAAAGGAAGACAGGGTTTTGGATTAAAGACCAGCAAACCTTGATCCACCACTCAGATCAAGTGGACCAGGTACCATGGCGTGGTATCGCTCAGAGAGGGAAAGAGAGCCGGGATATAAGCCACGTTGGCACAGCTTGGACTTACGGCTGCTACTGAAGGTCCGGTCTGGACAAAATGGGACTCATGTTGCCCAAGCAACAGAAATTAGAGACTGCCCACATCTTTACAGAGACCTGCCCCATCAACATCCAGGATGAAGCACTCGGCAGATGCAAGACTCCAGCATGATGAGAAGAGGCGGACTCTGTGTTTTCATCGATGTTTGGTCCTCATACTCGAACGCTGTTTCCCAGACGTCAGACTTTCAACGTGATGAAAACCATTTTATCATCATGTTGCTGCTGTTTACATTCTCACACAAATGCAAAAAATGCACTGTGGAATATTCATAGATATTTCCTGGTGGATGATTGAGCAAATAAAAGAATTACAGCAACAGTTGTCTTTCAGAATGTATTTAAGGAGAAAATAGCAAGGAAGTACTCAAACAATCAACAGCTGGTCCAGAGACCTGCCGCCCAGGACAGCTTCAAGCGTCTGGCCCAGAGCAAAGGGAAGCATAATCATTTAGACAGTCCGGGTTTCTATGTTCTGGGGAACAGAATAACAGCAAAACAATAAAACAATCTCAAAGCTGTCACCTAAACCCTCCATATGTGGACAGACTAATACAATGAGTATAATAATAAGAACATGTAATGGATAAAACATAATAATAGAAGTACATGCATGAGAGATTAAATGTAAGGAGAAACAAGTTCTGTGTGTGTAGCATGAAGGGACTACAAACTTTCTTTACGTTTTATAAACTTTTGTTGTTTCCAAAACAACACATTAAATTACTTTGTACCTTGTAAGAAGGGGTGGGAGTTTTCTTCAGCTGAAGGGAGGGTAGTCTGACATCTTTGTGAGAGTCTTTTTGTAATCCCAGATTTAGCCCTCCACATTAGGGCTTTCTCACCAAAATCAGCAGCCTGTTTTCATTTTGTGGCTGTAACAACCGGTAAATAGCTCTTTATTCAAAATTACATAGTAGCTGTATTTTCACCATTTTGTCACATTTTGTAATAAATAAAATCATTTTTTATTAGAAGGATGGTGTTGGCAGGAAGACGGGAAGATCAAAAAACAATAATAAATATACAGTGAAATGTCGGATTCAGCCCCACCTATTTAGGGTCTCTTACATTTGTTAAATATAGGACTCTTGACTTGATGGTAGTGTGCTGGTGACTCAAATCATACAACCTAATAACAAAATAATGGAATTCATTATTGCTGCTGAAGCAATAATAACACATAATATTTATAGAACCAATCTTTCGACCATTTTCATTGTTTCTGTGGAAATTCCTTCATCGGTCTTGTGCCCAATGCTATGTGGCAGGCTTAATTTTTGGTTTATAGATATCACATAAACAGAGCCAGAGCAACATGCTTCACTTTATTATTGCCATAAATCACTGGCCACTCATTTGGGAGGTAGTGAATCCTTCCAGTGATAGCTTTGGCACTAAATGTATTTAGGTTAAGAGCATTCAGCAAAGTACTCAGAGGGATTCTGATTACTGCACTGTTGCTGGTAGATGATGTTGATGCTGCAAATGAACAGAAGAGATCAACATTACTTAAGGTATGCAAATGTTTTTGTTGGGTAAACTGTATTGATAACATGATTAAATGGTAATGGTGGTAATTTATTAATTGTTGCATTTTAAAAGGCAGACAACTAAAAGCAGTAGATCAAACTTAAAAAAGATGAAGCTAATAACTTAACTTAAATGAATTTTGCACTGTGGAAATATTCAGAAAGAAAAGTTCATAGCATTCGGGTTTAGTTCCTATTTTAAATAACATAGAGCAAAGACAGTGGTGGCCCAAAGGTAAGAGAAGCGAGCTTGTGACCAGGTTGTTAATGTGTAATGGTGTGCAGGGGCAAATGAGAGGTTGCTTTCAGTGAAGCTCCCTGAATAAATAAAGGTTAGAGAGAGTTCATTTGACAAATGTTGGAACTATCAAGTGAGGTGAGGATCCAAAACATGGCAACATTTCAGAATTCAACAAGTAGATATTCCAAAAGACACCAGGGAACACAGGGAAGAAGGCTGACTGCTAAACATAAACTAAGTAGTTGTGGTTGAAAATGAAAGGAACAGACCAACAAAATCCACCAGAGGGGTGGAGATAACAAGAGACATGTGAAACATATTGGGCAATTAGGGAGCAGTCAGACAGGAAGCCAAACAAGACAATAGCTGTGTTTCCATCTAATTGTCAAGCAAATTTTAAGCTAACTCATTCTTCCTCTCTCCTCGGGAAGTGAATGATTCCAGGTATGGCAAAACTGATTAAAAATGTATGTATAACTGAGGTCATTTTACAATAAAGTAAACCATAAATCAGCTGTAAATGAAGCAACTGAGGTTATTGTAAAGAAATTCAACATAAATCAACAAACAATTTTAAAAGTAAGTTTCTGCACAGATTGTCTGATATTTGATGCACCTTGTGAGTCCACTGTGAAGATATTTAAAAATGAACTTACATCAGCTGTTTGAAGATCATCATCACACAGCTGATGTCATCACTTATGTTGTCATCAATCAAGTCTGGAAAGAAAACAAGTTTTCCGGTTTAAGGTGGAGATGTAAATTGAGAAAGTGAAAAATGGAGAGAGAGCTGTAGTTCCTGTTAATTGTCTTAGCTGTCACATAAAAACACTCCACACACATAATAGGTAAATAGGCTACTAGCAAGGTGCATCTGGGACTTTAGGCTGTTTGAGCAAATAATTCCAGGCAAAAATTGACTATGCATTCAGTCTGCTCACATCTTTACAGTGACAATAATGATGACATGATCAAAAAAGATCTAACTGAGATTGAAACTCACTGTTGCAGTCCATCCCACAGATGTTGGGTGATGGAGTCGTGCCGTTGCTGCAGACCAGGTGACTGCTGAGCTGGAAAAGACCATAGAGTGCCCAGACCTTCTCGTCCAGGTGTGGAGGGTGGGTGGATGGTGTAGGACCAGTGTTGTTGGATGGAATCTGCCTGACACCCCGTCGCTTCCTGGGACGGATTGTAGTTGAAGAGTTTCCAGGCTGGGCCTGGTCTGTAGGGTCGGTGGATGTGTTGGGATGAGTGGATGTGTTGGGATGAGTGGATGTGTTGGGATGAGTGGATGTGTTGGAATGAGTGGATGTGTTGGGATGAGTGGATGTGTTGGGATGAGTGGATGTGTTGGAATGAGTGGATGTGTTGGGATGAGTGGATGTGTTGCAATGAGTGGATGTGTTGGGATGAGTGGATGTGTTGGGATGAGTGGATGTGTTGCAATGAGTGGGTGTGTTGGGAAGAGTGGATGTGTTGGAATGAGTGGATGTGTTGGGATGAGTGGATGTGTTGCGATGAGTGGATGTGTTGGGATGAGTGGATGTGTTGGGATGAGTGGATGTGTTGGGATGAGTGGATGTGTTGGGATGAGTGGATGTGTTGGAATGAGTGGATGTGTTGGGATGAGTGGATGTGTTGCAATGAGTGGATGTGTTGGGATGAGTGGATGTGTTGCAATGAGTGGATGTGTTGGGATGAGTGGATGTGTTGGGATGAGTGGATGTGTTGGGATGAGTGGATGTGTTGGGACGAGGGGATGTTTTGGGAAAAATGGATGTTTTGGGACGAGTGGATGTTTTGGGACGAGGGGATGTGTTGGGACGAGGGGATGTTTTGGGACGAGTTGATGTTTTGGGAAAAATGGATGTTTTGGGACGAGTGGATGTTTTGGGACGAGGGGATGCTTTGGGATTAATGGATGTTTTGGGATTAATGGACGTTTTAGGATGAGTGGATGGTGTAGGCTTGTTGACGGCCCGTCGCTGCCTGTCGTTCTGCCATATTGGGATTAAAGGGTCCTCAGGCTCATCCAGGCGGGTTGGTGGTGTAGGCCAGGTTGTTGTTGGAGGCTCCCCGGAGAGGGGCCATATTGTGATCTCCCTACTGTTTTGGTCTTCCATCCTGGGAGTCAGTTGATCCACCGCACTGGTGTTAAACTCTGACGCCAGCTCCATGTGACAGACAACTGAAGGCAGGGAAGGCAGACTGAATATTCATGGTCCTCATAGGATGAATCCTAATGATTTTATGCCCCCTAATCTCTCCTCTAGCACCACCATCAGCTCAAAACCTCAACTTGTATGCAGGAAATATCAAAATCTAACAGGTAGATTGCCAGAAAGTGAATCAACCCCAGAGGATGAACCCAACTAATAATATAAAGAGTATGGTTTAGACTTGCTCTATATAAAAAGTGCATTGAGATAACTCATATAAGTAAAATTTAATTGAAGTGAATGCATTTTGGGCATGATGAGCTTTATTCCAGCGGCACCCTCACCATTTAATCTTTACCAATCATAACCTTTTAAAGGATCTGTATTAACTGATCCTAGTGTACTATAAAACTTATTTGTGTGTATTCAAAGCCTGATGTATCTTATTTCTTTTTGCCATTAAGATCCATTGTTGTCTAAAATTGAGTCTGAAGCCACGCTAGCTTTATGAGGCCATACTAGTTTTGCAGGTTCTTTATCTGATCATAAACC
>NC_060150.1:53092393-53110591 GCF_021292245.1 Micropterus dolomieu | reverse complement strand
GTGGATGTGTTGGGGTGAGTGGATGTGTTGGGATGAGTGGATGTGTTGGGGTGAGTGGATGTGTTGGGGTGAGTGGATGTGTTGGGATGAGTGGATGTGTGGGGGTGAGTGGATGTGTTGGGATGAGTGGATGTGTTGTGGTGAGTGGATGTGTTGGGATGAGTGGATGTGTGGGGGTGAGTGGATGTGTTGGGATGAGTGGATGTGTTGTGGTGAGTGGATGTGTTGTGGTGAGTGGATGTGTTGGGGTGAGTGGATGTGTTGTGGTGAGTGGATGTGTTGTGGTGAGTGGATGTGTTGGGGTGAGTGGATGTGTTGTGGTGAGAGGATGTGTTGGGGTGAGTGGATGTGTTGTGGTGAGTGGATGTGTTGGGGTGAGTGAATGTGTTGGGATGAGTGGATGTGTTGTGGTGAGTGGATGTGTTGGGATGAGTGGATGTGTTGGGGTGAGTGGATGTGTTGGGATGAGTGGATGTGTTGGGGTGAGTGGATGTGTTGGGGTGAGTGGATGTGTTGGGGTGAGTGGATGTGTTGGGGTGAGTGGATGTGTTGGGACGAGGGGATGTGTTGGGACGCGAGGATGTTTTGGGACGAGTTGATGTTTTAGGAAAAATGGATGTTTTGGGACGAGGGGATGCTTTGGGACGAGGGGATGCTTTGGGATTAATGGACGTTTTAGGATGAGTGGATGGTGTAGGCTTGTTGACGGCCTGTCGCTGCCTGTTGTTCTGCCATGTTGGGATTAAAGGGTCCTCAGGCTCATCCAGGCGGGTTGGTGGTGTAGGCCAGGTTGTTGTTGGAGGCTCCCCGGGGAGGGGCCATATTGTGATCTCCCTACTGTTTTGGTCTTCCATCCTGGGAGTCAGTTGATCCACCGCACTGGTGTTAAACTCTGATGCCAGCTCCATGTGACAGACAACTGAAGGCAGGGAAGGCAGACTGAATATTCATGGTCCTCATAGGATGAATCCTAATGATTTTATGCCCCCTAATCTCTCGTCTAGCACCACCATCAGCTCAAAACCTCAACTTGTATGCAGGAAATATCAAAATCTAACAGGTAGATTGCCAGAAAGTGAATCAACCCCAGAGGATGAACCCAACTAATAATATAAAGAGTATGGTATAGACTTGCTCTATATAAAAAGTGCATTGAGATAACTTATATAAGTAAAATTTAATTGAAGTGAAAGCATTTTGGGCATGATGAGCTTTATTCCAGCGGCACCCTCACCATTTAATCTTTACCAATCATAACCTTTTAAAGGATCTGTATTAACTGATCCTACTGTACTATAAAACTTAGTTGTGTGTATTCAAAGCCTGATGTATCTTATTCCTTTGTGCCATTAAGATCCATTGTTGTCTAAAATTGAGTCTGAAGCCACGCTAGCTTTATGAGGCCATACTAGTTTTGCAGGTTCTTTATCTGATCATAAACCAAAGTATTGGACAACATTTAAACATTTGACCTGCTGGCGGTGCTAAATTAAACATTATTCTTTCTGTAGGGAACATGGATTTTTGTACCAAATTTCAATGCAATACGTCACCTAAAATAGATCCACAAATGTCAACATCATCATGGTGGTAGGGGAAAAGTCAGGGGATCCCTGAAGGTATTATGATTCATCCTCTAGGGACAAAATTTCTTGGCCATCTATTCAATAGTTGTTTAGATATTCCTGTCTGGATCATAATTGTGGACCAACTGACCAATAATGTCATCCAAAAAGCCATGCCGCTAGGTGATGTGTTATTACCGGGAACCAGCCACTCTAGTTTATTTTGAGTCAATACCACATGTAATTTGATTATGTGACATACACATAAATACTCGCCAGCCGTGTCCTTTAAGTCAGGAAATGAGAATATAATCTGTCTCATAGTATTATCAAATCATTCAATATTTTCAAACTGAAGCGCTGTTAAAGCCAAAAAAGTATTTGTTTTGGACTTTTCTGATTTGGATTCATGCAAAGAATGTTTGGCTTCTGCACGTTATAAGACTGAAGGCAAATTTTCTCGAGTTGCTGGATGTGTATAGTGAAGCAGTACTGGTACAGAGTTAGAATATCGCATTTAAAGTTTTACCATTTAAACTGAAATAGAATGAAAAAAACACGCATATGTATAATATAGTCATAGACATACTGCAGGTATATAAATACACTGAGCATTTCCACATCCATATATAAACAAATATACCTACTTATGTGCCTCCATACATACATACTGTAAGTGCATGTGAATAATAAACTATACAAAAAAAATTATTATTGCAAAAGAGAGGGGGAGGGGCATGGGATTGATCTTGTTGCATACATGTATGGTCAATTATGCCCTGAGATTATGAAAATCAATGGGATTCCCTGACTTTTAATCAAACACCACCAACAGGTAGACATTTTTGTCTGAAATGTCTCAACCACTGTTGGAAGAGTTTAAAAAAATCAATTTGTTGTTTGTCTATCAGTTTTTCTATATTTGCATTTGGCCCTTTTTTCCTGCCTGTTTGCATGAACCAAATCTCTTATCTGTCTTCCTGCTCTGGATTCCCCTGACAGCAGAGTGACTCCTACAGTAATCTACCATTTTTAAACTTACCTATTGCCAGGAGTCTTTCCTTGAATCTTTGAAGGATTCTGGGCAGGGTGATCGCTGCCTCAAGCTTGTCTTTCAGCTCGCATTTGGAGATGGTCTGGGCCTCGGATGGGCTGAGCACCAGAAGCGCCACAGTCACCACCACCAACAGTCTCAACTTCATGTCAGCACCTTCTGTGGGATAAAATAGGAAACTTAAAACGTACCATGGGTATAAGGCGGACATTGACACAAAAACAATTGATTTCATTTGGACCCAATTTCCACTGAAAGATAGCAGGACATTTTAATGAGCAGGTTGTAACTAGTCTTTGTGCTTAAACACCTGTGCAGAGGACAGCTTTCAGCTCAGTTTACAATTAACTGGATTCCAATTTCTGGAAATTGTGAAACAAGGGAAATGCACAGTGAACAAGTTGACTTATCTCACTCGATTAGCAAAACATTTTTTTAATTTTTTAATGAATTTAATTTGACACTTGAGTTTTTACAGTTTAGAAGTATATTTGCAAAAACAGTTTGTTCATGTACTTGAAGGTATAAAAAAAATACTAATTTGAATAAATTGGATTTTGTTGCTCAATTGTTAAAAAACAAATTTTACACCTTTGTTCTAAAAAATCAATTTTAATCTATTTAATTCAAAAGTGACCATGTACAGTTTTTATACATAAATTATCAGGGTTTTGCGGTGGTTGTGTCTAGTTATCCTCACCTCACTTGCATATTTAAGTTGTGTATTCCTTTGCGTCATTGCCATTTTACTAGATTATAGCTGTAAGCTAATTCACATTTGTAGTCCAACAGTAGGTCAGAACAAAATGATTGCACAATAACATAATACAAAGTTCTACACACAAAACATGCAATACACACAACAACACATCACAAATGTATGCTTGAAAACGAGTCATGAAGACCATGAGATAGAATTCAGTGAGTACACAACTGAGCAGCTTGTAACAGACTTTAAGTTGGTTTTGAAACCACTGATAGAGCTGCAGCTCTTTACATTGTCCGGCAGAGTTCCACTGATCTATGGCTTTTCAAGAAAAAGCAGGAAGAATAATGTTAACAAGAGAGACAAGGATCCTATACTAGGCCTACGAAGCAAGTTCAACACAAACCAGGATATCTTTTTGTTATATGGCTTCACTAATCCTAACAATCCTAACTAACAAAAGTGGTATGCCTAATAAGACTACGACGCTGGTTATCAACTCTTCTAAATCAACCCAGGGTTTCTCAATCCAGCCATTGACATAAACCTTAATAAAAGTTCACATAAAATGAGCAGCCATGCACAAATCTGGCTGAATCCCAATCTCCACACTCCACACTTCTGTAAGGGCTTTGGGCTGTCCCACTGTCAACCTCGCAGACGTTTTTGAGCCCTAATTTCACACTTCTGTGAGTCCACGTCTCTGCAGACTTTGCTTGAGAGAATTATTAATGGTTCATAGCGTTGTGATGTTAAACATTAGGTTACCAGGGAAAGCCAAAAAAAGGTAAACAAACAAGGCAGGAGCAAATACAAGGACAAAAATGTTTACATGTAAGTGTATCATGTTGTTTTGATAAAATCGAGTACATTAATCATTTGAAAATGACCTCTTGTCCACTGGAAATGTATTTAATTTTTATTTAATCAAATAATCAATTTACTCAGCAAGAGCCTGGAATATGTTAAAATCAGACAGTCAGTCCATTCAGTGCCTCGGCCGTTAAGTAAGTAAAAAATTTTAAATAAAAAGTCCCAACCCCACAGTTGTTTTGGTGTAGCCAAGGTAATGGTATTCTAGTCCAACCTCGAAGTAAACCTCGCTACCGTCAAATCCTACTTTGTAGAACAGGCCCCAGCTGTCCTTTACTTATATCCAATATTAATACACAAATAAAGTAGCTACACGTTGTATACGAATACAAATACAATTTGTTCATTAATTCATCGTTCTGGTGTTTTATTATCTCTAGTTCAGCTTCAAACAAAGTAAGTAAAAAAAACAAAAGTATTGAAATTAAATATCAAATTCCACTGTCATTTTTCATAAAATATAACAGCACAGACAAAAACAATAATAAGATAAAGACAAGTTTCTTACCACGTTCCTCCAACTACAGTATAAACCTTCTTTCCTGAGTTTTTGACAACAGTTTGCCTCTCTGTGTCTGCAGACAGATGTGTCTAAAAGTATACATATCACAGTTTCAACTTGTTGACCAATCAGGTTTGACTAGTTTTCATAGCTTTCTTTACAATATTGAGGAAATGAAACAGGTACGTTTTCAAAGTTGTGGCTAAACAACACACACAGATTGCTTTGACGTGTAGCCTACATTTGGTTATCCATTCAAATTCTAGTCAAATAAGCCTGGAGGGGGATTTTTACACTAAACACCTTCCAATTACACCAGTAAACATCCAGGTAGCCAATAGGCTTACATAATAACAGTTCTGTATGTCAGAGCCGCTCCTCATCTAAACAGGATGTTTTGAAACTTGAAACCATTTTCAAGTTCCAAACGGGTGTAGGTATAGACAGTGTAGCTGCACTGGGGCCCTTACTGTACAGGGGGCCAGCATGCATCATGTCTCATCAATAAACAGTAGAAAACTAGCACACCCAGCTGGTTATGTCCTTAGAAATCAATATCCTCAAATGTGCATTTCCCCCTATGCTGTGGTGTCTGACACCATAGACTTTTGTAGTCTGTAGCCAGCAGTAGGATAAGATAAGCTATATGGTGAAATATCACAAAAATAGATTCAACACATTCAACAGAATGAATCTAATCATATTTTCTTTGGTATTCGTGTCACATAGCCCGCATATGCAGTGATTATTGCTGGGTAATATGTAAATGGCTGCCCAATCTTAGGTTTCTGCAGGTGCAAGCTAGCAGTCATGTTATTCAAACATAAAAGTTGTTTCAAGTAGAGACAGGAGAGAAAAGAACAGGAGGAGAGGGTCACAAAGCTCCCAAATAAGATTGTTTTGGATTACTGAGGACATTGTCAAAGATTTGGCTCAATGCATGCTCGTCGGATGCCTTTCAAATAGGTGAGGAACTTTACAAGTGCTTTTTCCGTGGATTTGGTGAGGCTGCCGTGCCGCTGTTTTAAAGGCTGTTATCATTTCGGGGACAGGTCGAGAGTGGAAGTGCTTGTGGGTATTAAACTGTGTGTGTGTGCCGTAGCTGGCCTGTTTTCAGGACATGACGTTGTTTATGAATAGGACACTTTTCTTTCTTATTCAACACAATGTCTACCTCTCTGTCAGAGAGGAATGTGGTTGCCGTGATCGGGAGGTTATTGTACCCATCTGTGAGCCCATGGGAGTGTTGGTCTTCAAATGAGGTGAGGTCAGGCATATTGTTGGCACATTGCTATTGAGGCAGCAGAAAGCGATTGCACCATCGACCCAAAAAAACAGGTCTAAAGTCAATGGCACAGTATTTCACTGTTTTTGTTATTTTAGGGCAGCATTACAGTGACACTGTGCGTATTTACGTACGAGGCACAGCATCGTAAATTCACTGATCATTAAAATCTCCCTACACGCTGTCACAATCTGTCAGCATCGAATGTTAATTGATGTTCTTTGTTCTTTTAGACATCCAAAAGGTCTCACACACAGTCCAGGTTCATAAGGTGAAACTCTTTGGAGTAAAGCAGCAGTCCTCCTGATCTGTCCTCCATCAGAGCGTCTAAATAATTTCAGAAGCTAAAAGTTGAATTCTGTTTCCTCTGGAGAGTTTCCTCTGTCCTGTCATGTCAAGTTTAGAACTTAAGCTTTTTTCTGTTTTGCTGCTCATATACCCCACGATATTTGTTGTGACTTTATTGCGCACATGACGTTTAAAATGACTGACAACAGCATCTCTAAGCATGAAAGTAAATCATTAAAGAACACACTCATACATCAATAAAACACAAAAGAAAGAATCCACTGTACGGGAGAGATGTGACCCACGACCGGTTATCATAGTTTATATTAGTATATTAGTTTATATATAGAGCGTCTGTCTCTTTACAGCCTGCAGTTCCGACTCTTCACTGATAAACTACAAAGCAGCAAAATAACACAGGCTTCATGATCAGAGATGTTTTTTATATCACATCCACACTTCTCTCCATATCCCGTCTCTGCTGTGAGTCTGCAGTTCAGTCAGTCAATTGGTGTTTTGCATAATGCGTCATTCATACGCTATTATAATAGCAATGCACACCTGGCTTTAAAAGGGAAATTACACTGATTGGTGTAGACTATTGCATGTTATGCCCTACACACCCATGACTAATTCACAGACTATGTACGACCCTTTTGAACCATGCACAGACCATTTTTTACTGCCGTCAAATTAGCAAAATTGGTGCTTCATATATATACACACACATATATGTATAGACCCCTCGCCATTTTTAACTGCCCCCTGAGTCACTGCTTCCCGGTTGTACTGTAAGGTTCTTTGTCTGACGCTGAGGCTACATCAAATGACTTGAACTGTGACGCGCTGGCATTTGGGTTCTCCATCATGATAATACGCACGCTCACAGACAGTAGTCTAATGTGCTTGCTATGGTAATACGATACTGATACACCATATCAAGTGTGGTGAATCTTTAAACACTGCAGAATTAACTCAGTGGAGTTCTGTTCTCTCAAGTGGCTCCAGGTGATCACAGCAGAGGGAGGTGCAGGGCGACACCTGCTGGTCATTTTCTGTAAATCCTTTTGGTGTGCTTGCTGTTGGTTCGATGCCATCGATCTTTATAATATTGAGAACACTTTACTGTCCACAGTATTTACTAAAATAAGCCTTAATCTGTGAGGTTAGACTAATTAACAGAAACACCTTTGTTTTATTAATTACGGCTTAACAACACCACAAACTAGGCTACATGCTCCAAACTGAGTTGAATCGCCACCTCTCATAAACTGTTAATCTCTTAATCATGAAGGGGGATATATTGCATTATGTAATTAGTTTTCGATAATAAACTGTCAACTAAGTGTATATTTTTATTATTGTTTTTGTGTAGACATTGCATCGTCTTAAGGCAAAGAGGGAGAGCCACAGCAGGACTGGAAATTCTTTGGTAGAACCTTCATTTTGAAGAGTAGCCTGAAGCACAGAGCACACTGTCCAATCAGAAGCAGGGGGTTGATGAAGTCCCACCCACCAATAAAAGGAAGTATTGAGTAATAAATTTGTTCTGTCACTAAGAAAGGAAAACGAGACATTGTGCTGAATTTGTTTTTTTGGTTTTGAGTAAAAAAACAAAAAAACAAAAAACCAACGGAAAAACGACCTGTTTCTGGTTTTTGCCTTTGTTAATTATACCAAAAACAAACGGGTAAAACGTACCTTGACCCTGCTGACTCAACCATACAGCCTAAAAATTTAGTTTAATGTGCTGTTAAGGCACTAATAAAACATTTACTTAGAGAACCATTTAGTCTTTCGATTATTGACATGCACATTTTGTGTAAAATCACTGACATTTTTTTCAACAATGCCGTAGGGCAGACTTATTTTTTGGATTATAGACACAAAAACACAACAAGTGCAACATGCTTCACTTTATTATTTTAGTTATAAATCACTGGCCACTCATTTCAGAGGCCGATGATCCTTCCACTGACACTTATGGCACAGTATTTAAGTTAAGCGCATTCAGCAAAGTATTTAGAAGCATCCAGATTACTGCACTCTTGCTGGAAGATGAGCCTGATCCTGCAAATAAACAGAAGAGATCAACATTCTTTGAGTTGTTTTTTGTAAGGTAACTGACTGTATTGATTTCATGATTAAATGGTAATGAAGTCATCATTTAATGCATTTAAAAGGCGGATTACAAAAAGCAGTACATCCAACTTAAAGACTACAAACAGATGAAGATAATAACTTACATTTTGCTCAACTCCTTCCAGTGGGGCGCCCCAAAACCTTTTTCACTGTGGAAATTTTCAGAAAAACATATTCAAAGCATTAGGGTTTAGTTCCTATTTCAATCGCATAGGGCAAACAAACCTTTTAGTCTGACTGACTTCAGGCCATAACCCAACCCAACATCACAGACATCAGCTATAAAAGACAAAACACGGGGTACTTCGGCACCCGAATGATTTGTTGGTGTCATATAACAGCAATGTCCCCGTTCCAGCAGAGGACCTTTGTAGCATACCATATCTCTCTCCTCGTTTACTGTCTGACTCTTCACAAAATGACATGAAAAACTCATTGCTTTTCAGCCTGGTGGGCTTGTCATGATGAATCCTTAAATTCCCCCTCCAATAGAAAATGTGGTTTTCTTAATGTTCCTTGGACATGGATATTTGACCTGCAGTAGTTAGATCCTTTACAAAAATGAAAATTCCCCCTACTACAAGTAAAAGTCCTGTGTCCAAACCTTAAGTACGTCAGCAAAATGTAAGTAAACTTTTGAAGGTGAAATTACTTATTGTGCAGTAAAATGGTCCCTTTCTGTGTTATACTAATATATCTGATATTTCTGGATTAAAATTGCTGCTGCATTAAAGTGTATGTTGCAGTAGTGATGTAGAGGTTTATGGTTGATCTCTCTACAAGATGAGCATTGCTGACCTGTAAGAAACACTAAAAATCTAACACCCTCCTCCTCCCCCTCTCCCCAGTAAGTGAATCAATACAGCCAAGGTAAAACTTTATGTAAAACTGTAAAATTTAACACTTATATCATGAAAAACCAAAATAAAATGAAGGTCATTGTACAATAACTTGCTGAACAGGTTTTCTGACGTTTGATGCATGTAATGTAGGAATTTAAAAATTAACTTACATAAGCTCGTTGATTATCATCATCACGCACCTAATGTCATCACTTATGTCGTCATCAATCAAGTCTGGAAAGAAAACAAGTTTTCTGGTTTAAGTGAAAATGCGAGTTCAGAATGTGAAAAATGGACGCTTTACCGAGGATGGAAGAAGAAAAGGAGAGTGAACTGTTGCCATTAATTGAGTTGTCACATAAAATCACTCCACACACAAGCACACAAGATTGGTGGATAGGTTACTGACAAGGTACAGCTAATGTCTGTAGAGTCATTACATTGGCTGTTTGGGGTGAGTAAACTGTCTGCACAAACCTGTACAGTGATAATAATGAAGACGTGTAGATATAAGACCAAACTGAGATTGAAACTCACTGTTGCAGTCCATCCCACAGATGTTGGGTGATGGAGTCATGCCGTTGCTGCAGACCAGGTGACTGCTGAGCTGGAAAAGACCGTAGAGGTTCGAGACCTGCTTGACCAGCTGTGGAGGGCGGGTGGATGGTGTAGGCCAGTTGTTTGATGGAGGATGCGTGACATCCCGTCGCTGCCTGGCATGGGGCTGAAATGTGATTATAGGGTCCTTAGACTCACCCAGGTGTGGAGGGCGAGTGAATGGTGTGGGACGGGTGGATGGTGTGGGTTGGGTGGATGGTCTGGGGCGGGTTATGGGTTCAGGATGGATGGATGGTTCAGGGCGGTTGGGTGGTGTGGGGTGAGTGGGAAATGTGGGGCGGGTGAAGGGTTTGGGATGAGTTGATGGTGAAGTGTGGGTGGGTGGTGTGGGATGAGTGGAGAATGTAGGGCGGGTGTTTGATGTAGCCTGCTGGACTCCCCGGCGCTCCCTGGAGTGGGGCCAGATTGTGGTTAAGTGGTCTTCGTGCTCGGCCAGGTGTGGAGGGCGGGTGGGACGAGAGGGTGGTGTGGGCCAGGATTTTGATGGAGGCTCCATGGTATTGGGCCGCTTTGTGATCAAAAAGTCTTCAGGCTCGGCCAGGCCAATCAAGCCCCCACGGCCTGCTTCCCTCTTCTCCCTACTGGGATAGTTTTCCATCCCAGGAGTCAGCAGATTCACTGCACTGGTGTTAAAATCCGACGCCTGTTCCACGTGACAGACGACTGAAGGCAGGGGAGATAAGAGAGAAAATCAAAATCATCTCCACATTTTACACTTCTTTAGCCTCACTTCCATGCATGATGTGAGCTTTACTCGACCGCCGCCCTCACCATTTAATCTTTACCAATCTTAACCTTTACAGGATCATTCGGTTCTGTACTATTTCACCCTACTGTACTAGAAAACTGCAAGTATTGTGTGTGTAAAGCCTAATTAAGCTATAGCTAGTGCCATAGAGCGCCATTGTTGTCCAAAATTGAGACCAGCCACCCTAGCGTTGTGCAGCCATACTAGTTTTGCAGATATCTGTTGATAAACCAAAGTATTGGACAAATTAAAAGTTGTTATTATTCCTTTTACAGGGAACATTCGTTTTTGTACCAACTTTCAGTCCTATGCGTCCACATCAACATCTTGATGGTGCTAGGGGGAAAGTCAGGAACATACAATATATCATAATATTATTTATGATTCATGCTCTGATACAAAATTTCTTTGTTATCTCTTCAACAATTGTTGAGATATTTCCGTCTGGATAAAAGTAATGGACCAACTGACTGACAATGCTATCCATAAAGCCACGGAGCACGTTGACATGTTCTGTTATTACCCTGAACCAGCCACTGTAAGTACCAAAATAAGCCAAATAACCACTAAATAAGTCAAATATAGACATCCAGAATTTTCAAATTGAAGCGTCCTCAAAGACAAAAAAGAGAGTACTCAGATTAAACCTGCCTATCCATTATTTTCTGCTACTGGATTTGTCTTATTTGGATTTTTGGCCAATAATTCATGCAGACCATGTTTGGCTTCTGCACATCATAGGTTGCAAATTGCAGGCAAATTTTCGCATATATCTTCAGGTTTCAGTGTTCAAGGTTTTTTCTCCTTTTTTTTTCAAAAGGCAGTCCATTTAGGCCCTATAGATGAAAAACATCACATTACAATTTTCACTATTTTGATCAAAGGGAATGAAAAAAACAAAGGGTGTATGCGCCTTATACTCGTATTGAAGCACGACAAAAGTAATACAACAATTTTCTCCTGCCCCATCCAAGTCTGATATGCTTATACAGTATGCAGCACTTACAAGAATGGAGATATACCAAAGAAGCTGTTTTCAAGCATGGAAAGTAAAGTAAATTCTTATTCAGTGACAAGTTGTGTTTATTGTTTCATGTCATTGTCATGATCATATGACAGATTAGGAGCGGGGCGGGTGGCCCAGCGGCCCCGGGGGTCACCCGTAGATGCTTTGATCCTCCCTTTCGCAACGTTGATAAAAATGCACACCTAGCATACAAGCCCTCATTCCACTGTTTCTCTAAAAGTAGAATTATTGGGGGCATGGGATTGATCATGTCACATACATGTAATTAATAATGCTTAAAATGTCTTTTTACATTCACTTATGCAAGAAATAACAAACAGCTAATAATAATTAAGAAGCCAAGGCACCAAGGGATGCTGTATTGGTTGTATTGGAGCTCTTAAACTTGTTTTAAAACAAATATTAATTTCTCAATCATGAATCACATTATGAAGTTAGAACCAGGACTTACTCTTAGCGACTAAGTTCTCCACACTCTGTCCTTTTTCAGGCTTCTCCATCAGTTGACCAATCGCCATCATCAGTTGGTCCTTCAGTTCACATTTGGACACAAGTCTCCCTCCAGCCAGACTGCAGCCCAGCACTGCCAAGAGAAACACCTCAAGTACTCTCATCTTAACTCTAGTTATCATCTCTGATCTTGCCATGATTAATATATATACTGTCTGCTGAGCCACCGGTGACCAATCAGAGCAAACTTCATCTTCTCCTCACATAAAGGCCGCTCCCTCTACATGTACAGGCAGTCGAAGTGTACAATGTTCTGCCAAATCTCACACTTAGCTTTAGGTTTCTGCGCTCTAAATGTGTCATGGAGGAATAGTATCTACCTACCTGAAAACATCACTTCAATGAAAGTTTTTCTTACATCATCATAAGACATATAATTCAGAGGATTGGGTGTCAGCGCTTGCAGGAGCAGCAGTGAATACAGTGTGTGTTAAATATGAGGCCATTAGTTTCCTGGGGACAGCTATCACGTTAAGCCCAACAAAGGAAAGAACAAAAGCAAGAGCAAAGCAGGAACATGAAAGGTCAGCAGAAGAACACATTATTTCAGTTTCAGTGAATAAGTTTTCCATGTAGGGTCTTGTTATTCTTTTAATATTAAAACTGTAATAAAATCCCCACCCATCTACTGCTCCAGGCTGATAAAGTAAGAGAAAGCCTTTGTCTAAAGTCAGTACAACTGGAAGTTGTTATGGGAAGGAAAGAAGTTTCTTCAGCACAGCACAGCAAAGTAACATTTTCAAGTACTGTACTGCTAATAATTTGTGAAATTATGTTTGTAACTATATCTTCTACAAAATATATTTGTTTATATACTTAAATACAGGATTTTTTTTATCTCAACCCCTGCCGGCCTTGTCCAACAGGTGAAGGAAAAGGCCCCCCACCCCCTGATGGCGCCACTGCATGTACCTGAAAACCTCTTTTAGGATTTACAGGTTACGCCTTAGTCGTGTTGAAAAGAGGGCTCATGAGAAGACACTAAACCCAGATCCATTGAAACAGTTTCTTCTCACACAACATATAAAATGTCAGAGGATCGGGTGTCAGCGCTGGCAGTGTGGCAACTGTGAATACAGGGTGTGCGTTAAATATGAGGCCATTAGTTTCCTGAGGACAGCTATTGTATATGTTAAGCTCAACAAAGGAAAGAACAATACCAAGAGCAGCAAAACAGTAACATGGAGGGTGAGTGGAAGAACACATCATTTCAGTTTCAGTGAATGCATTTTCCATGAAAGTTATAATATTAAAACTGTAATAAAAGCCCTACCCATTTAGTGTTCCAGGCTGATAAATCAAACATGTAACAGATTAGAGGGAAAGTAGTTTTGTCAGCTCAGCACTGCAAAGTACACTACATTGTCTCTACTTAAAGTGTGTGAAAAAGTGTTCCTGATTTCGTTGTTTTTTGGGTGTCTTTGCATGTTTGTTACACTGAAATGTTTCAGATCATCAAACAAATTGATATATTAGAAAAAGATAACACAAGTAAACACAAAATTAAGTTTTTAAATTAAGGTTTTTATTATTAAGGGAGAAAACAAATCCAAACCTACATAGCTCTGTGTGAAAAAGTTAATGCCCCCTAATCCTAATAACTTGGGCCACCCTTAGCAGCAACAACTCCAATGAAGCATTTGGCCCACTCATATTTGCAGAATTGTTGTAATTCAGTCACATTGGAGGGTTTTCGAGCCTTAACCGCTTTTTAAAGGTCATGTCACCACATCTTAATCGGATTCAGGTCAGAACTTTAACTAGGCCACTCCAAAGTCTTCATTTTGCTTTTCTTAAGCCATTCTGAGGTGGACGTGTTGGTGTGTTTTGGATCATTGTCCTGCTGCAGAACCCAGGTGCGCTTCAGCTTGAGGTCATGAACAGACAGTCTGGGTATCTCTGGATAATCCGCAATTCGTTTGTAATTCTAAAACGAAAATACCGTTTATCTGTTTTTTGTTTCAAAACGAAAAACCAAATAACTGTTTTTGGTGTCAGAATCAAAAAAAGAAAAACAAATTAAAAACGGCCCGTTTTTCGTTTTTGGCAATTCATTTTATTGTTATTCCTTTTGGAACAAATAATGAAGAGAGTCTGTGAACTTCAGTCAATTCGTTTCTCCTTATAAACCAAAAATGGAAGTCACGTGTTCTATTCCTTTATGGAGGCGAAAGCAACCGGTAAAACCTTCAAAATAAAAGTAGCCCATGTACCATGTAGTTAGAAAGGTGATTTTAGACTAAAACTAAACTAAAATAACGTTTTAGTAGGTTATAAAACTAAACTAAAACTGGGCATGGAAAAAAACACTTTAATTAACTGAAATAAAAATTTTAATTATAAAATAATAATATAATAACGCTGGCTGTTATGGGAGAATTAAACATTTGTAAGGCCATTGGTGACCTGTAACCTCAGATTAAGAGAAGTGAACTAATGTTATATGTAGCTTTGTTATAGTTAGCCTATTTATTTAAGTTTATATTATTTAATTGATATTGTAGTTTCCTAACATATTTACAGGCCTTCTTGCTATGTGGAAGCTCAACCAGCAGAGGTCACTCTGCCCCCTTCTGTGGCGCCAACAGGCAATAAGGTTTTGACCTTTTGACTTGTGTTTTTGGGGGGAGAATCTGCTGTTTACTTGGTCATCCTATCTTTTTCTTGGAGTGTAATATGCGATGATAACTGGGTCGAGTTAATGTTCCTGATCATTTGGTGGGTTATGTTTTTGTTGCAATTTGTTTTCTAAAGTATGTCCAGGCCTGTCAGTGTGGTTCTGTCTTTATCCCTGCAGACATGCTGCAGCATTAAGACAGTGTGAGGGACGTGTGTGGACAGATTGATTCAATGTTGCGTGTTGCTTGTTTTGTGGGACATTTGATATGTTAAGAGGAAGAGAACTCAGTCCTGCTCTGAGTCTGCTGGTTTGTATCAGATGTGAGAAAATGTCATTAGAAGTTGCTGTTGGTATTCTGTGATGTGACAGAGGGAATATCAGAAGGTCTTTCTTCTGAGGTGTTTGTGAATGAATGGCTTAATGTCCAAATAAAGCTTTGTGTTCATCTGACTGATGACCCCTCAGATTGTTAACTGGCAGTAAAGGCTGCTCTGGAGAAGACTGAACAATGTGCTCAGACTTTTTCATCTGTTTAGGGGAGTTTGGCCCCGGTCCCCTTTAGTAAAAAGACAAACAAAAAAACTACCGTGTTTGAGTATTGAGAGCTAGCTGCTTAATAACTCTGATAAAACTAAATATTAACCGATGGTTTGAGTTTGATAACAAGTCTAGCTGTTTAAATTTAAGCTTGTATATCACTGACTTAGTTAGCCTGTGTGGTTATCCATTTTCTTGTTGTGATGGTAGGCTTTCTGCCTGGTAATGCCACAATCTAGTCTCACTCTCTCAGGTAAGCTCCACCCTGCCTCTCCAGTAGCGGCACACACCAGGAGACAATCACCTCATTAAGAGTTAATGTTCAGGGAGCATTCAGGATCTCTCTTGATGCATTGTGTTGTAGTGTGGTCAGGGAGCAGGTTAGGATTTTGGATGGTGTGCCATCCAACCTTTATGAACAGTTTTTTGAATTGTTTTTATTATAGGAATTTTAAGCCACCTGTCGCCAAGACCCTGTAGACTGCATGGCCTGTTTTGCCTGAGTTCACCACAGAGGCGGCCGTGGAGGTTGATACCCTGAGTTGCCTTAAACATCTGCTCCTTGAATGAGGTGGAGTCAGAGCTGGTGGATGATTTACTGCATTAGTTGAGGGTTGTATAGCAACTGCTGATTTTTGTGCCCTGATTTGAAATGGAGATTCTTGGAGACTGTTACTGGTGGATGGGCCCTGTGAATGTTTTTGTCAACTGCTAGGTTCTGCTATGTCATGGTGTGTGTGGACCTTTAACTGAGCCTTATTGTGTGGGGTTTTATGTGTGTGACTTGCTGTCTTTAGGTGGTGGTGTCGTCAGGGCATCCTGGTGGCCATTCTGCTTTTGTAACAGTTTGCTTTTATCCTTTAGCATCTCTGCAGCATTGGCCTTAACATCTTGTTTGTTTTTTGAGCTTGTGTAGTTAATAAAACTGCCCAAAACCTGATCTTTAAATTCCGATGATTCATAAATCATTTTTCCAGTCGAAATGCATGTCTCTCTTATAAATAAATGCTCTGTTAAAAAATTAAATAAAAATAAATCCCATGGGTTAAAATGAGACATTATATCATAGATCTGTTCCCAAGCTTGCTTATTTGCTTGTAGCGCTACGCTAACCTTTCTCCTAAGGAGGACAGTTGTCCAAAAATGTTCAAGTAGCACAGAATTAATTTATAACAATTTATTATATACATATTTATAATATGCCTGAGCTCCACCTCCTTGTGTGCAATGACTGTTTTATGATGTGAAGACTCTTGGATCTGAACGCTCGACATGGGCCTACAAATGTTGTAGACTTAACTAAATCTAAATCTGTCTACTATAGAGGCTCTAACCACAACCTGGAGGAGGAACTAGAATAAATGACTATTGGTATAATTTAACCTTAACATTATTTACACTTACAGGTTTTCTTCACTAACCCACTGTGCTTGTAAATTATTTCTGGGCATATGTGAGTGAAAGCGTTGCACTGCAGAGCCCTGCTTCACTGTACTATTGTGCATAAAAGCTTACTGTCTATGATATAAATGTGTATTAAAAGACAGAAGTTGACATCATCCTTATTTACAAAAACGGTGCCACAATTACAAGGTGTGGTTCCCATAAATCGTGATGTAAATATCTGAAAGTGACAACAGGGCCCTCTTATGGTGCTGGAGGAAGGAGTGGTGTTCTGCTTTGTCCTGCCAGTCCAGCATTTATCTGAACAGAGAGTGACGGTAGGTGATGGGACCAGCCTTGATACTATCAATCCTTAAACCCTGCACAGGCTCACATCCTCCAGGTACTGGGGAAAATCTGGGAGGTCCTGAGATGAGTACCAGGGAGAAAAACTAAATGACTCAACTTCACTTTTATTTTACTTTACACAAGTACAAACAGGACAGAGCACGGCCTTTATCTGGTGGTTCATCAAACAGAATTAAACCCAAAAAAGCATTAAAAGATCTGAAAGCCCGGGAGCTATTAATGCTCACCAGGTTTCACACATAAGTCTGCCTAACTTATGAGAACTACAGGCTGCATTAAAAATATTTACTCTACTTAACTAACATAAATATTTTACACTGGCGAAAATAGCAAAGGAAAATAAGAAGTTTACAACTCCACAGATTTGTTTTGGAAGAGTTTTGTTCTGACTCATAACAGCAGATGGTGGAAGCTGAGAGTTTTTAGCAGCTCCACAGAAAGAGAAGCTGGAGGAAGGTGAAGTTCTGCACACCCTTCAAGCTCAGTGATTTGCTTCCTCTGGTCGCAGTGCAGCCTTCTCTTATATATATAAGCACAAGTCAAAAGGTCAAAAGCTTGTTGGCTGTTGGCGACACAGAAGGGGGCAGAGTGCCCTCTGCTGGTTGAGCTTCCACATAGCAAGAAGGCCTGTAAATATGTTAGGAAACTACAATATCAATTAAATAATATAAACTTAAATAAATAGGCTAACTATAACAAAGCTACATATAACATTAGTTCACTTCTCTTAATCTGAGGTTACAGGTCACCAATGGCCTTACAAATGTTTAATTCTCCCATAACAGCCAGCGTTATTATATTATTATTTTATAATTAAAATTTTTATTTCAGTTAATTAAAGTGTTTTTTTCCATGCCCAGTTTTAGTTTAGTTTTATAACCTACTAAAACGTTATTTTAGTTTAGTTTTAGTCTAAAATCACCTTTCTAACTACATGGTACATGGGCTACTTTTATTTTGAAGGTTTTACCGGTTGCTTTCGCCTCCATAAAGGAATAGAACACGTGACTTCCATTTTTGGTTTATAAGGAGAAACGAATTGACTGAAGTTCACAGACTCTCTTCATTATTTGTTCCAAAAGGAATAACAATAAAATGAATTGCCAAAAACGAAAAACGGGCCGTTTTT
>NC_060150.1:53081053-53092293 GCF_021292245.1 Micropterus dolomieu | reverse complement strand
CAGTTATTTGGTTTTTCGTTTTGAAACAAAAAACAGATAAACGGTATTTTCGTTTTAGAATTACAAACGAATTGCGGATTATCCAGAGATACCCAGACCGTCTGTTCATGACCTCAAGCTGAAGCGCACCTGGGTTCTGCAGCAGGACAATGATCCAAAACACACCAACACGTCCACCTCAGAATGGCTTAAGAAAAGCAAAATGAAGACTTTGGAGTGGCCTAGTTAAAGTTCTGACCTGAATCCGATTAAGATGTGGTGACATGACCTTTAAAAAGCGGTTAAGGCTCGAAAACCCTCCAATGTGACTGAATTACAACAATTCTGCAAATATGAGTGGGCCAAATGCTTCATTGGAGTTGTTGCTGCTAAGGGTGGCCCAAGTTATTAGGATTAGGGGGCATTAACTTTTTCACACAGAGCTATGTAGGTTTGGATTTGTTTTCTCCCTTAATAATAAAAACCTTAATTTAAAAAGTTATTTTTGTGTTTACTTGTGTTATCTTTGTCTAATATATCAATTTTTTTGATGATCTGAAACATTTCTGTTTGACAAACATGCAAAAAAAAAAAAAAAAAAAAAAACGACATCAGGAACACTTTTTCACACACTTTAAGTAGTTTTTAAGTTTTTGAATTACAAACGAATTACGGATTATCCAGAGATACCCAGACCCTGGGCCCAGTTGTTCAAAAGTAATCTGATTGGATTTCAGCTATCAGATTGAATCAAATCTTGAAAATGGGTTGTTCAAAAGAAAAAAAGGATTCTGAAATCAGATCAGATCACCTAATCCAATATTGGTTTTGATAGGATCAAACCTTGTTGTTCAAATGTTTTTAGTAGAATTGGGATCCCTTTGATCCAAAAAATCAGGATGATCCTGATCCCAACAGAAGGGTGGGTTCATGGTGGATTTTAAGAACAAAATATCATGTAGTAGCCTATATACACATTTATTTATATTTTGGACTTAGTTTAAACTTTACAGTGACAAAGTAGATAAAGTAGACATTACCTATAAACCATTCAGTACAGTGAATTATAAAAAAAAACCGAACAGCTGTCAATATCAAACAAATTATGTATTTAAAAACTGTCACTTATTACTGTACATTAATTACAAAAGCACAATCATCAGAGGCAAACGTTCAAAGGTAGTTTGTAACAATTGCATCCCTTATTGCAGGTCCAGTCAGTCCCTCATTCTGAGATCGCCTCCTAAAAGCTGAAAGCTGCTCTCTGAACACTGAGTGATCTTTATTTTAACTGTTGGACTATTGGACAACACATGCTCAAAATATCCACAGTGTTATCTGTGAATACTGTATATGTGTTTGTTTTTCATATATTTGTTGTGGGTCAGATGGGGGGTCTAAAGATTAAGAATTGTTGACTGTCATGAAGCTGGAAAGGGTTACAAAAGTACCTCTAAAAGTCTTAATGTCCATCAGTCCACAGTAAGGCAAACTGTCTATAAATGGAAAAAGTTCAGAACTGTCCTGCAAAGAGGACAAAGCAGAATGCTCAATGAGAATGAAATAATATCAAACTGACTGGGTATTGGTATGTAAAAAAAACATTACACCACAATAAAGGTAAAGTTTGTGATATTGTTGTGAAATTCATTCTCTGTATTTAATCCATCCTTCAAGGGAGCAGTAAAAAATAAATATGAAAATGACTCCAACTGCAACACAAGGCCTACAGCAAGTTAACTCTTGTAAGTGAATATAATATATAATATAAATACTATAAGTACACTATAATTATGCTTGGTTAATGACTGTATATATTATAAATTTATCATATATGTATACCTATAGATGGTAACTTATCAACACAACTTGAACTGAGTGTTAAAAAATAAGTATTTATTGTCAAACGTCAAATTCATATGTAAGCTCGATGTGCTACACATAATCAAAATGTGAACAAGATAGAACATAAATACATAAATCATTAAAAAGTAACCCCTGCCCCCCCATCAACATAAACCCACTCACATAAAGAGGTAGAGACAGATGGACTTATGAAGATAACAGAACAAAGTTCTTTAAAAAAAATTAAATGTAAATTCCCAGATTTTGATACACTCACTGACCAGAATAAAATGCAGCATCTACTAGGAGAAAAATAGTGTGAGCGCCATAGAAGCAGCGAGATATGTCAGTGCATGTCATAACCTGAGAGAAAACCAGACAACACATGACAGCTGCAGTTAGTCTGCCCACAACTCACTCTGGCTTTTGATTTACTCCTCTACTTAATGGGTTTGTTTCTTTCTTTCATATTGCATGTACATATGATTTTTTCATTTATATATTGTCATTTCTTCATTGATCCTAAACATAAAATAACTTCTTTATATTACTAACCTATGGTACACACGCGCATTTACTGTTTTATTTATATTAGTTTCGATGAACTGTAATGAATTTAATTGTTTTTTAAAACATATACATGTTTACTGATTATGTTTATATTATTTATGTATTTATTTTTATTTAAACACAGAAATGTTTACTGTTTTATTTATTTTATTTTATTTATTTAACTGTATGATTTGAACTGTTCTTTTGTATTATCCTTAAAACTTTGGCAATACTTTTTGTTATGGCAGAAAACTTTCCTGTGTTTAAGTAACAACAAGTCACTCCAACTTGATTGACGACATCATCAGTATTTTGAATTGACCACACATATAGGCATAGGTACCTAACTTTCATTGCTCTGCTTGGACATGGGGGGGAAGGAAGCAGGCAGCCAAACACTACACCACACGTATTGAAATACAGAGTGAAATCGACAATGCAGTCCCAGGCCCCGCCAGACCCTGGGGCCTGGGACTGCATCGTCGATTCCAAAATTATCACGGCCCTGTCAGAAACTTGGGCTAAATATCCACTCCTTGCCCACACAAGCACCGCCATACCAACTCCTCAAAACACCACAGTAGCAACAGACGTCAAATTTGAATGTTTTCACCGAGGTGAGACTATTTCAAAGGTTCACAGCTGGTCAGTCGGTGTGGCATTTCCCTGGTCTATGCAAACACACCCGGGACTGCACCACTGAATGCACAGTACACAACAACACAGACTGCCACATTGCATACAAGCCTAGCGCTGACATGCTATCACACCAAATCCGTGTCATCCCTGACCTGTACTGGTCCTGTGGGAGTGGCCGGCTGTACCCAACTCTGCCGGAAGGATGGAGAGAGTAGTATTGGCATTGGAGGTCCTAATCATGCCATACAAAGCCTCACAGGCAGAAACACTCCATCCCAGACTTTTCCTCCATTGATCCTAATGTGTTAATAGAGGGGGTCCAAAATGAGTTTAAAGCAAGAAATAAAATCGCGGCCGGACTTGAATCGAGTCTCCGTTGATGTGGTTGTATGTTCAACAAAAAGATGGAGATGGTGGATACTTTTATTACAGTCAACCGTCAAAGCTTGTGACTGTTAAATACTGAGATATTAACATGCGATTGTCCAAAAGACTAATGGAATTCGTTTTAGGGAATTAATTTACAAATAAAGACCAAACTCTTTATTATCAATTTCTTTCCGGTGACAGGACCATTAGAGTGGCGAGTAATGCATACACTATATATATATATATACACTCAGTGATGGTGGTTTATATAATGTATAGTATAATTTACTTTTATTATTTTTTACCTATTTTTTGGGTCCCCTATCAGTCAGGAATTGTCCTAACTTTCCCCCCTGAAGTTAGGGGTCATCTGATGTCACTGATACTGTTGTCAAGGTCCTTTATAGGTCTAGGTGTGTAAGCCTATCAAATGGCAGCACAAATAGATAGAACAGTTATTTTTGTTTTTGTAATTTATAACTGCTAAATTGAATGATCTTGATTGGACTGTTCTGGCAACATTGTCTAAATGAAACATTCATGCCATTAAAGTACACAGAATTGAACTGATTTTAACTAGATTGAACAGTAATGGGCTTAGAACTGAGCCTTGAGGGACCCAACAACAAATGTTATATTTGCTTTGAGCTGACTTTGAGGCCACATTGACAGAAATGTTCAAATTTTCCACTTGGTTACATTGCAGTTTGCTCTTTAGCAGTCAGAGCTCCCCCTGCTGTCCATAAGATACCTCTGCAGCCAATCCTTAATCCCAAATGCCCAATCCTTAATTAATAATTCTTGTCATTTTCAGATTTGTCATTTGACTTTTAGTTTTAATTCTGACCCAAAAATCCCTCAATACAAACCCCCATGATTTTGTACATGATAATTTATGACCTCTAGTGGTGAGAAGTCAGAACCACAACACATCAGTTTTTTCTAAATCAGAGGGGGAAATCCAAAGAAAATTATAATAATTATAATAAATACTAAAATTAAATAAATCTTTCTTTTTTTACAGTGAAATATGAGATACAGACCCCGACACCACCTCATTCATTTTAATACAGTCTGGGTCCTGTATTTACAAGTTAAATACAGGACCCTTGCTGCTGACACAATCATACAGCCTAATAATTTTGTTAAATGTGCGGCGAAAGCAATAATTAAACACAATATTTATAGGACCATTTAAAGTCTTCTATTTATCTTTATTGACTTGACTTTATTGAGTGCATTTTGTGGAAATTCCTTCATCAGTCTACATTGTGACACTTTTCTGGATTATAGACACATAATGCAACAAGTGCTACATGCTTCACTTTATTATTGTCATAAATCAGTGGCCACTCATTTGAGCGGTGGTTAATCTTTCCAGTGGTAGTTTAGGCACGGAATGTATTCAGGGTTAAGCGCATTCAGCGAAGTACTCAGAGGCATCCCGAATACTGCACTCTTCCTGAAAGATTAGCCTGATCCTGCAAATAAACAGAAGAGATTAACATTATACACAATGTTGTTTCTTGTTAATTGAACTGACTATATTTATTTCATGACTATATTGGTAATTAATTCATTATTTATTGCATTTAAAAGGCAGATAACAGAAAGCAGTACTTACAATATAAGACTACAATCAGATAAAGATAATAACTTACATTCTGCTTAACTCCTTCTGGGTGGGCGCCCTGAAACCTTTCGTACTGTGGAAATATTCAAAAAAACACAATTAAATCATTAGGGTTTAGGTCCTATTAAATCACATAGCGCAATCTAATGATATCCTTATTCTTTTAAGCCTGACTGACTTCCGGCAACAACCAATGAAGTCACAGACATCAATTTCAGCAGACGAATGGTTCATCAGAATCAGAATCAGGACAATGGACCACTTCATGGACCATTCACTAACTGGTCTGGACCACTAGCCTCAGCGACAGACCACTGAACTCCCTCTCAAAACAATGCAAAAGGGTTCCCAGTGAGTCATATTTAACAATTTTAACAATTTTGTACAAAACATTGTACAATAAAGTCAACATGAATTAACATAAGAAGTTGCTGTGCAGGCTTTCTGACATTTGATCCATCTTTGATTCCACTGTGTAGAAATTTAAAAATCAACTTACACAAGCTTGTTGAAGAATGTAACCAAGCAGCTGATGTCATCACTGATGTTGTCATCAATCAAGTCTGGAAAGAAAACAACATCAAATTTGAGCAAATGTACACAAACTTTAAACTTTGAAAGTATAAAGATTGAAACTCACTGTTGCAGTCCATCCCACAGATGTTGGGTGAAAGAGCTGTGCCGTTGCAGACCAGGTGACTGCTGAGCTGGAAAAGACCATAGAGGGTCCAGACCTCCTCGTCCAGGTGTGGAAGGTATGTGGATGGTGTGGGGCGGGTGGAGGGTTTGGGATGAGTGGGCAGTGTGGGGTGAGTTTTTGATGGACGCTGCCTGTCGTGCCGTCGCTCCCTGGCGTGGGGTCGGATTGTGATTAAGGGGTCCTTATGCCCACCCAGGTGTGAAGGGCGAGTGGGTCGTGTGGAGTTTTTGGGAGGGGTGTGTGGTGTGGGATGAGGATGCAGTGTGGGGCGGGTGTTTGATTTAGGCGGCTTGACGTCCCGTCGGTTCCTGGCCTGGATTGTGGTTGAGGGCTCACCAGACTGGTTCGGGTTTGTGGATAGTGTGGGAAGAATGGGTTCTGTGTTATTGGTTAAGGTTGTTGATTGTTGATTGGTGGATGGTGTGGGACGGGTGGTTGATGTGTGCCTGGGTTTTGATGGGCGCGGCCTTTCTCCGGAGTGGTGTTCACGCTCTCCGGAGTGGTGTTCACGCTCTCCGGAGTGGTGTTCACGCTCTCCGGAGTGGTGTTCACGCTCGTCCTTGCCAAACGAGCCCTTACGGCCTGCTTCCCTTTTCTCCCTACTATGATGGTTTTCCATCCTGGGAGTCAGCTGTTTCACCGCACTGGTGTTAAACTGTGATGTCAGCTCCACGTGACAGACGACTGAAGGCAGGGGAGAGAAGAGAGAAATAAACTTACATCTCCAAATTTCATATATAACATAATCATGGTCCCCAAAGGATGAATCCTAATGATTTTATGAGCCCCTAATTTTTCCTCCAGCTCCACCATAAGCTCAAAATTTCAACTTGTATACAAGAAATATCAAAATTTAAGCCAATGCATTTTAGGCACGATGTGAGTTTTAATCTTTAGCAAACCTAGCCTTTTAAAGGATAATTCGCTGCTATTCTGTGTTTTACTTGAATTTCTGTTGCTGTAATACAAAACGATTATTGTTTGTATCCAAAGCCCAATATATGTGTTTTCTTTGTGCCATTGTGCTCCATTGTTATGAGGCCATATTAGTCGAAGGGTAGTGGACAAATTAAATGTTTGACCTGCTGGAGGTGCTAAATAAAAAACAAAGGATCAGTTGTTATTATTCTATAATAACACATAGTATAATAATCATTATGATAAGGTGAAAGTCATGGATTGTTGACAGTATTGGGATTCATCCTTTGGGGATGAAATATCTCGGTAATCCATTCAATAGTTGTTCAGACATTTCCATCTGGATCAAAGCAGTGGACCAACTGACAGACCGTGCTATCCATTAAACCATGTCGTCAGTTGATATGTTTCATTATTATCGTGAAACAGGCCACTGTAGATTTTTTCAATCAATACCGCGTACATGTATATGTATATGTAAATACTGACTAAAGCGCCAAATAAGTAAGAAAACAATATAACAAATAGTATTTTCATTCCATAATTTCTTAGACATACAATATTTTTCAAACTGAGGCTCTCTCAAAGACAAAAAAAAGAAAAGAAAAATAATAATCCACTTCAACTTCATTATTTATTCAAATAATGTCTGGCTTCCTCATAGGTCATATGGTTGTATAAAATGTTTCTGGCATAGCGTCATGTCTTGAGGTTTACAAAATTATAAATAAAAAAACATCACATTCCAATTTTTACCATTTAGACCAAAGGAAATGTAAAAACCAAGTAAAGGTAACTTAGTCATAGATATACAAATATACATCCACCTCCATATATAAATGTATTCATATATACATCTACACATACAAAACTACTTGAAAAAAATAAAATAGGCAAAGGTATTATTATTTGTGCCTCTAAAACTTATTTTGACATGAACTTATGCAAGAAATAAAAGAAAGGCTAATAACAAATGAGCACCTAAGGCACCAAGGGGAAGTCAAATTGAAGGTCTAAATGGTTCAGTTTAGGTTTCCCAGGAGCTCTCAAACTTTTTTTAAAACAACTTTTAATTTCTTGATCACAAATCACATTATACAGTTATATAGGTTTTATTAATACTTTACTTCAAATTAACAATTAAATATTTAATTACTTTGAACACCATTAATGGTAGGCTTCAATGATTCTAATTCAAAAGTTCAAAATGAGACTTACTCTTGGCCACTAAGTTCTCCACACTCTGCCCTTTTTCAACCTTCACCAGCAGTGCACCAAATGCCGTCATCAGTTGGTCCTTCAGTTCACATTTGGACACAAGTCTCCCTTCAGCCAGACTGCAGCCCAGCACTGCCAAGAGAAACACCTCAAGTACTCTCATCTTAACTCTAGTTATCATCTCTGAAAACTAACATGACATGGTATGATATATATACACTCTCTGCCACACCTCCAGCGGCAAATCAGAGTGAACTTTTGTTCTGCTCAGATAAAGGCCACTCACCTCTGTGCATACAAACAGGGCTCTGGGAGTACACAATGTGCAAATCTCACGCATAGCTTAAGGAGAAAAGCATTCCATCTACCTGAAAACATCTTTTCAGATTTACAGATCACGCTTTCGTCCTGTTGAAAAGACAGTGATACTAAAACCAGATTTGAATTTCTTCTTACGTCATATAAATTTCAGTGGATTGGGTGTCAGTGCTGGTAGTGGGGCAACAGTGAATACAGAGTGTGTGCTAAGTAACAGGCCATTAGTTTCATGAAGGCAGCTGTCATGTTTAGCAAAACAAACAAAGGAAAGAAAATTTCCAAGAGCAGCAAAACAGCAACATGAAAGTTGTGTGGAAAAACCAGTAATTTCACTTTTAATGAATACGTTTTCATGAAGGGTATAACAAGACCACGTCAATTGTGCAGTAGAAGGGAGATTTTTCCGATAGCAAGAGGTATTGAGAAGGATTGGATGAAGGGGTCAAATGGGGGGATGAAGGGGTTGGTTATCGTCTCAGAGTGGGGACACATCTCAGTAAGTGTTTTCTTTATCATCCCCCAAAATAAGCGTCACTGGACTATGTGGAAATGAGCTCTCTGGGTGTCACTGAGGTTGTTGTGGATGTAGCTATGGTAGGCTTGGGAAGACTAAGTTCACACTGCATCTGCAGCATTCCTTTCAATTACCATTGATCTATTTGCAGTTCAAAGTAGAGTGGTCGTGCCACTTACTGTGTGCTCTGCCAGCATTTTTGTTTTGATTGAAAAGACAGATTTTACAGATTCTCTAGTAATGATTGTTTTTATTTTTGGTTTGAATTTTAAATCAAAATCAATATTCACAATTAAGTAGTTGTGTTTTTACTGTTTGATAATACAGTGTGACAACTTACCTGCCAATGGGGCAAATTGTCACAAGTGCACTCTCTCTATTCAACAGTCTACAACTCAGTAATGAGATCAGATATGAACACAAAATATGTGCCCAAGACTTCCTTCTTTCATTTGGTATGACATTTGTACCATTGTGCTCTAAATTGTCCTTAGGTATGAGCGTGAGTGGTTGTTTGTCTATGTGTGGCCCTGTGATGGACTGGCGACCTGTCCAGGGTGTACCCGAGTTTCGCCCGATGTCAGCTGTGATTGGCTCCAGCCCCCCGCGACCCTGTATGCAGGATAAGTGGTTGATGATGGATGGATGGATGGATTTGTACCATTGTGATGTACGGTGCCCAGTAAATGATAGAGTGCCAACATACCCCACTCTCCCCTACGGATGTTTGTGTGGTTTTCAGGCTCTAGTGGGCACTGCAGGGTTTCTGTACATTGTGTCAACAGCGTTATTATACCCACAAAGTAACACATGTACTATTTTCTCCTTTGGTTTGGTAGGATAGATTTGAAGATAGTGGAAGTTGCAGTTGCAGGGACAGGGGAAGTGTACGTTCAGGCAGTCACGAAGGTGAGATATTCACCGCAGTTAAATATGAAGCCATTAGTTTCCTGAGGACAGCTTTCATGTTTAGCCCAACAAAAGAAAGCACATTACAAAGAGCAGCAAAACAGCAACACGAAAGTTGAGTGGTAAAACACATAATTTCAGTTTCAGAGCAAGCTGTTGAGGCTGCTCTGGAAGACAGTTCTGGAGAAATCCTTGATTTGGACAAGATTGGCATAGATGGCGGTGGAGGGAATCAGTAGTGCATACCAACTTTGCCTGATTCTGTGGTGAAGAGAAGAAGAGAAGAAGCACAGTGGGATATTCTCTTTATGCAGGCTTGGTTGGGTTCAAAGAGGCTCAGGTGGCACTACACTTCCGAAAAGTTTAAACCTCGTAATTCGCTGTACAGATTCGTACAAAATATGGTTTGTACAATCTCGGGTCACTGCTCAGTTCATGCATAACATTTTGTAATGATTGCTCAAAGTGGGAGTGGATTATTACAAGAACTGTAAATTTCTAGACATTTCTCATTCCTAATTTCAAATAAAATCTAAGATCATCCGTACGTCCTAGAGAGCTAAACAATTTTCAGCATATCCACTGATATGTGAACATTTGCCTCACTGCAACCTATGGTCAATTCAGAAGTCAGTCACTTTTCTTTTTTGCTCAGTTTTGGATCAAATGCCACCAAAATACTAGACAACACACCCAAAACCAGCAGGATGACGTGTGATTTTTATCTGAATTTTCTCACCAACATCTTGACTGTTGTAAACATTTTAAGTTTAAACCGACATGTGATGTCACTACCTCAACTTGAGAAGGTGTGCGGAAACAACAACTCACCAGTAACTCAGTCAGTAACTCACCATTTCTGGAGATCTGAAGTTCCAAGGTTCAAATCCCCAGGTGACTAAGGCAGACTTGCTGATAAGGGGGTGTTCAGATCATAGTGGGTCTGATCTACTACATTGGGATCCCGTGGCACTTTCTTATTTTTTCTGCCTAAAAGTGTTTGTGGCGGATGGGCTACAACAGCAGAAGACCCCACCGGGTACCACTCATCTCCACTACAAATAGGAAAAAGAGGCTACAATTTGCAAGAGCTCTCCAAAATTGGACAGTTGAAGACTGGAAAAATGTTGCCTGGTCTGATGAGTCTCGATTTCTGTTGAGACATTCAGATGGTAGAGTCAGAATTTGGCGTAAACAGAATGAGAACATGGATCCATCATGCCTTGTTACCACTGTGCAGTCTGGTGGTGGTGGTGTAATGGTGTGGGGGATGTTTTCTTGGCACACTTTAGGCCCCTTAGTGCCAATTTGGCATCGTTTAAATGCCACGGCCTACCTGAGCATTGTTTCTGACCATGTCCATCCCTTTATGGCCACCATGTACCCATCCTCTGATGGCTACTTCCAGCAGGATAATGCACCATGTCAAAAAGCTCCAATCATTTCAAATTGGTTTCTTGAACGTGACAATGAGTTCACTGAACTAAAATGGCCCCCACAGTCACCAGATCTCAACCCAATAGAGCATCTTTTGGATGTGGTGGAACGGGACCTTCGTGCCCTGGATGTGCATCCCACAAATCTCCATCAACTGCAAGATGCTATCCTATCAATATGGGCCAACATTTCTAAAGAATGCTTTCAGC
>NC_060150.1:53065964-53080953 GCF_021292245.1 Micropterus dolomieu | reverse complement strand
GTGGGGGATGTTTTCTTGGCACACTTTAGGCCCCTTAGTGCCAATTTGGCATCGTTTAAATGCCACGGCCTACCTGAGCATTGTTTCTGACCATGTCCATCCCTTTATGGCCACCATGTACCCATCCTCTGATGGCTACTTCCAGCAGGATAATGCACCATGTCAAAAAGCTCCAATCATTTCAAATTGGTTTCTTGAACGTGACAATGAGTTCACTGAACTAAAATGGCCCCCACAGTCACCAGATCTCAATCCAATAGAGCATCTTTTGGATGTGGTGGAACGGGACCTTCGTGCCCTGGATGTGCATCCCACAAATCTCCATCAACTGCAAGATGCTATCCTATCAATATGGGCCAACATTTCTAAAGAATGCTTTCAGCACCTTGTTGAATCAATGCCACGTAGAATTAAGGCAGTTCTGAAGGCGAAAGGGGGTCAAACACAGTATTAGTATGGTGTTCCTAATAATCCTTTAGGTGAGTGTATGTCTGGTGTTTCTGTGTAGTCCCTGTGCAATCATTGTCTTATTATGAGTGTTCTGCATGTTTCTGCGCTGCCAGTTTGTGCATTTTGTCCATAATCCGTGAGTTTTGGTCATGCCTGTTGTCTTTCCTTGTGTGTTGGATTAAAATCCCCTGAACTGTAAGTCAGCTTTCCATGCTATCTGCGTGCACAAAAATGTACAAACAAAGGTAATCACAAAACGGCATATCACTGAAAACACTAATTTATTGATTTCTCTTCGACACCCGCCCTCTCATGGGTCTCATCAATGAGCTAAAATTACAAATGTTACGAATGCCATTGCACCAGCCAAGGTGAAGGTGCTCTCTGGCAAGAGAAGATCTCCATGGAGAAATGCCACGCTGGTTAAAACTCAAAAAAAGAGTGTCGAAAAGCTCAACGCAGGTGGAGGTAAAACAAATCTCCAGGTTCATTGTGACGTCTATAAAGAGAATTCCCATTTATAATTTAGATCTGAGAAATGCAAGGCGGTCCTTCTTCTCTGACATGATCTGAGCCCTCCTGTGTCTGTAGCCTCTGAACTTCTATCCACCAGGGCCTGCAATGAATTTTCCTCCTTCTTTACTGACAAAATTCAAACAATTAGACAAGCAATCAGTGCCTCCATGTCAGTAACAGGATATGTCTTGTCCCTGTGTCCACTTAAAAACAATTCATATAGCATGAGACAATTTGAGTCTATTAACCATAAAAACCTGGAGGACATAATACAACATCTGAAATCCTCCTCATGCTGCCTTGATATTCTGCCAACAGTTTTTTTCAAAAATGTTTATAACTGCATGGCCTCAGATCTACTACAAATTGCCAACATGTCTCTCTTCTCAGGTTTTTTCCCCACAGGCCCTGAAAAGTCATTAAGCCACTCTTAAAAAAGAGCAATCTAGACAGGTCACTAACGAGCAGTTACAGGCCCATATCAAATCTCCCATTTTTAAGTAAAATCATTGAAAAATGTGTTTTTCAACAGCCTAGTGCTGTCTTTGTCAGGGATTTTGTGGCTCGAACCCAAATGCAAACAAGAATTCAGCTTGGAAAGATATTTACTCAGTTTATTGAACACAAGATATGGTTGATAGGGTCAGTGCAGGGGGTTAGGTTCCTCCGGTGTGGTGGGGCAGGTAAGAGCAAAGGCAGGCAAGGCGGGTAACAGGGCTGACTGGGAAGAGCATTTGTGGTGGGGAGATGTCCAGCCAGGCATTCTCCGTGACTGAGCGACTCCAGGACAGGGCAGGGTCTTCAAAAGACACTAAAACAGGGCACAGAAAAACAGAGTCAAAACTGATACAGAGGGCAGGTTAGGCAGGTCGTAGCGTTACCTACAACAAGACTTAATAATCCGACGGGGAACCGTGGAGATGGTGGGGTATATAAACCAGTCCAGATGATCACAGGAGACAGGTGTGTGAAATGCCGATTGCCTGCACCTGGGGGAACACGCCCAGCTCCCAAAGATAAGGCCCACAACTCCTCCCTGAGGGAGAGGGATGGAAAGGAGAGCGAGAGGGAGAGGAGGAGGAAGAGAGGGGGACACCAGATGTAGACAGACAAAAATAAAACCCACCATGCATCTCTCACACACTCAAAGGAAAAAATAACTCAAACACATATGTGTATTGTATACACACACACACACACACACACACACACACACACACACACACACACACACACACACACACACACACACAACACACCAGCTGTCACCTCCTTGCTCGTGGCAGTGTGACAGTAGCCCCCCTCCGACGGTCGCCTCCTGGCTGGCCAGGGTGCAAGCGATGGAAGTCCTGGACCAACAAGGCATCCAGAGACTGGCGGTGGGGAACCCAACAGCGCACCTCAGGACCGTAACCCTCCCAATCCACCAGGTAATGTACTCTACGCCCACGGCAACAGGAATCCAACAGCCTGTTAACAGTGTAAGCCGGAGCATCGTCAGCCATCCTGGGGGGAGGCAACAGAGGACTGATGGAGACAGGCTTAATCCGGGAGACATGAAAGGAGGGGTGCACTTTCATGGTGCGGGGAAGTCGGAGCTTGACCACAGTGGGATTAAGAACCTCCTCAATGGGAAATGGGCCCACAAACCTGGAAGAAAGTTTGCGGGAGTCAGATCTGAGGGGGAGGTCCTTGGTGGAAACCCATACCTTATCACCTCGCATGTATCTGGGGGCAGGAATGCGCCTGCGGTTGGCGAAGCGTTGATACTGGGCTGACACCTTTAACAGGGAGGCGTGTGCGCGGTGCCGAACCGATCCACTACTGTGAGAATGACTGTCTTACCATCCAAGGGAGGAAGACCAGTAACAAAATCCAAGGCCAGGTGCGACCAGGGCCGGCGAGGGATGGGTAGCGGACGTAGCAGTCCCAAGCTGGGCTGATTGGAACTCTTGTTCTGGGCGCACACGGGGCAGGCTGCAACAAAGGTCTTCGTGTCCCCTTCCAAGGTGGGCCACCAGAATCTTCTGCGGAGGAAAGCAACAGAGCGAGACACTCCAGGATGACCCGTGTGTTTGGAGGCATGGGCCCACTGCAGCACTTCAGACCAGAAGAAGGGACAAACAGGCCCAGTCCCAGGGTCTGGTTCGGTTTGCTGGGCGGTCCTGATTCTCTCCTCAATAGGCCAAGTGATTGGCACCAACGATGTAGGAGCTGGGAAGGACGATGTCGGGTTGCAATTGGGGTTCCTCATCCTTACTGGACACTCGGGAAAGAGCATCAGGTTTAACATTTCTGGAACCGGGTCTGAAAGTGATAGTGAAAGTGAAACAAGCATAAAACAGGGCCCACCTAGCCTGGCAGGGGTTAAGTCGCTTGGCAGAACGGATGTACTCGAGATTCTTATGGTCAGTCCATACCACAAACGGCTGGTTGGCCCCCTCCAACCAGTGGCGCCACTCCTCCAGCGTGATCTTGACTGCTAAGACTCTCGGTCTCCAACAGCATAGTTGCGTTCTGCAGAGGGAGAGACGGTGAGAGAGAAAAGCACAGGGGTGCAACTTTTCATCTAAAGCAGAGCGCTGAGACAGAACTGCCCCCACCCCGACGTCTGATGCATCCACCTAGAGGGCTAGAACTCCCTAGAGGAGTCGGGTAGAGTGAGGATGGGCGCCTCAGTAAATCGTCTCTTAAGAGAAGTGAATGCTGACTCAGCTTCAGGGGACCACAGAAAGGCTCTAGAGATGGAGGTGAGGTTAGTTACTGGGGCGGCAATCTGACTGTAGTTGCGAATGAATCTGCGATAGAAATTAGCAAAACCTAGAAAACTCTGTAGTTGTTTCCTGTTCTCGGGCCTGGGCCAATTCTACACTGTTCTCACCTTGACAAGAGTCCATCTTGAGTTCTCCCTGGGAGATGATGTAGCCCAGAAATGACACAGTGGCAGCATGGAATTCGCATTTCTCAGACGGTTCTCCAGTAGACGTTGCAGGACCTGGCGGACGTGCTGGACATGCTCAGAGGGGTTCGTAGAAAAGATCAGGATATCATCCAGGTAAACCAACACAAAAAGGTCATGCATGTTTCTTAAAACATTATTCACCAGGTTCTGGAAGACAGCTGGGGCGTTAGTTAACCCAAAAGGCATGACTAGGTATTCGAAGTGGCCAAGGGGTGTATTGAAAGCTGTCTTCCACTCATCAGCCTCCATAATGCGCACCAGATGGTAGGCGTTGTGAAGGTCAAGTTTGGTGAAGACGGTGGAACCTTGAAGAGAGTCGAAAGCAGATCACATGAGAGGCAACGGGTATTTGTTGTTCCCTGTTATGTCATTCAGGCCCCTGAAGTCAATACACAGCCTCAACGTCCCATCCTTCATACCAACAAAGAAAAACCCCGCACCAACAGGAGAGCCCTTGATGTATGTGTCCATAGCCTCTCGCTCAGGCTTGGAGAGACTGTAGAGGCAGCTATTAGGCTACTCCCTGCCCGTGGCAGTGTGACATTCTTGGCACTAAATAACTGTTTTGATGTCTTCCAGTCAGGATTTAGACCACACCACAGCACTGAGACGGCTCTTGTTAAGGTCTTCAATGACATCCATTTAAACACTGACAGTGGCAGAATTTCATCCTTAGTATTATTGGACAGACTTAAAAACTGGGTTGGTCTTTCTGGCACAGTACTAAACTGGTTTGAATCCTACTTAAAGGACAGGGACTACTTTGTGTCTATAGGTAATTACACATCTGAGCAAACAAAAATTACCTGTGGAGTTCCCCAAGGCTCCATTCTGGGGCCACTTCTGTTTACCATCTACATGCTTCCACTGGCTCAGATTATGAAAAAGAACAAAATATGTTACCATAATTATGCAGATGACACACAGATTTACATAACAATATCACCAGGGCACTATGATCCCATACAGCCACTGAGTGACTGTATTGAGAAGGTCAACAATTGGATGTGCCAGACTTTTCTTCAATTAAACAAAGATAAAACTGAAGTTATTGTGTTTGGAGCCAAGGAAGAACACTTAAAAGTCAGTGTTCCATTTTTAGGAAATCTGATCCAGAAAGGTTCACAATGAAAATGGTCTCAAGTATCAAAAAATCCTGTTGATAGTCTCCAGGTGAGCGGCTCTGATGAGTGGTGAAAAGCAGACACAGAGGTTGTTCGGTAAAGTTCAAACAAATCTACTATAGTTTAAGAAAGCGTCTCTTTGCAGTTATGATCTGGTTGTTTCCGTCATGTGCCTGTTGAACTTTGGACTCGGAAAAACATCTAAAACAGGTTTTACACCTCTACATTGGTATGTTATGTGCTGCCATACAGAAATGTCAGATATTTTTGCTTTTGATGGGACTTTTTTAGAAACCCATGTACAACTCCCCCCAAATGTCTGATTGGTTTTCATGCAATGGTACCACTCAAGATGATTGACAGGAGGAAGTAGACTTGTACGTGACACTGTTACAGCGGTTGGCTGTTCTGCCGACTCATGCTGTTCATCCCTTCTAGCCCACCAACCTAACTGGAAAAGTGAGATGGCAATCCAGCGGAATGTGGAAGTGCCATGTGTAATGAGATAAAATGAGAAAACAGCTGTTTGCGTGTTTACTGGCCTAGTGTAACTAGTGACACTGCTCATGCAGAAAAAGATTGTCATCAGTTGTGACATGAGAATGTTTCTCATGGAGCCTGTTTGGTGATTCCTGATAGTGTTGGAGCCCTAGGTGAGATTTTTTATTGCCCTCCCATGTGCCCAACCTTAAACTGACATTACCCACCACAGTATGAAAAAAGTTCAGTAGCAGAAATAATTTAACCTAAGTCAGTAATCATGGTCAATAATGAATAAGTCTGATCAGCATATAACCACCCTCCAGACATCATAGCCTAAATTTGTAAACCAAACCTAACCTGGTATTTAGAAATCTTCCCACCAGTCAAACACAGACTGTTTGCTTTCACTCAAGTGAATTTAAAGGTTAGGCCTTCTTTTTTTTGAAGAAATGCAAGAGCATAGGTTTTATTTGAACACTGGAGGGGACACTTTTTAAGTGGGGAGACTTCACCTAGTAAGGTCTGAGCATTAAACACTTTTTCAATTATAAACTCCTGGACTTTAATAGCTCCTGTGTTTCAGCAGGTTTTCTGTTCATATTTAAAACTTTATGCACATTCAGAATCTCATCTACGTATCCGTGATTTCTGACATGTTGAGAAAAAGTCAAAATATATTACGAGAATAACCTCATAAATTAGCGAGAGTTCATAATATGTTTACTACCTGCAAGGGGTGAATTGGTCATCTGGCCCGGTGGGCCGACGCACCTATGAAGAGAAGGGGGGACCCTCCGCGACCCACAGGGGGCTCGCCTCTAATGGGCCAGGACACCCGCCACAGGGGTGTATGACAGGCAGCAATATCTCAATTCTCAGTTGCTAATTGTTTTATAGTGATGCCAGACGTTGAGTTTATTAAATAGAATTTTCAAGTGATCTTGGCTTTCACTAAAAAATTATTTAGATAATCAAAGAAGTTTACTTTCCATCCGGTTTGTGTGAAAAGTGAACAAGAGATAAATGTGGCGAAACAAAGAAAGAAAAAACTGTTCAGTGGATAACACACATTCTTTTAGTGCGGGAGACCTGGGTTCAATTCCCACAGAACCACATCCACCATTGTGTTGCTTTGGATAAAAATGTCAGCTAAATGAGAACATACCTAAAAAAAAAAAACATGTAGCAAATTGCCAAAACCGCTGCTGAGCCTCTATTTCTACATGCGATGTAAAAGGATCAACAGAGTATCCACAGTTAATATGGGTTTAAGTGGCCTGTGTTTTTGTGTTTTTGATTGCTTGACTCTATATTATTACAATTAAAAGCCTTATCAGGACATTAATCCCTTTGATCAGTCAGTGTTACTATAATAAAATATTTTTAAAAATATAACAAAAATTGTAGATTATACAATAATAATTTTCTTAGTTTTTTTTTTCATCAGGAAAAATTCAGTGATTAAGCAATATCACCCAAAACCACTCAAGTTACAGAGACCGTGCCTATATTGTCAGTTTAACCTCAAGTTCTGGTTATTGAGGGGGCAAATTCACCCATAAAAGAACCAAAACCAAATTACTTTAGTAAAGAAATCTCGTTAATTGATATAAAAATTAAACAAAAAGAATTCTTCACAATCTTTGGGTGATAACAATGCCGTTCGAATTGCATTGTGTTCTGGCATGTGCTCATTAACATTCGTCAAATAAGTTCTCGGTGCAAAAACACCGTTCAAGGGTGTTTTGCAACACTTCCCTGTTTTGATGTGGAAAAAAGCAAAACACTTTGTTAAAACAGCAGTTACTACTGTCAGTAAGCAACATATGGTCTCACAAATATATTGTTTTATTACCCATCACTGTGTGTTAAAAATACATTCAGTTTCAGATTTTATTAAGTACACCTAACTAAAATGAATATATCAGTCCTGCAAAAAAATCTTCCCTTCTTGAAGGTAATGATGTTCCATTTTTGTTGAAACTGTTTTAGAGAGGTGTTGACTGTACACTGCTCAAAAAAATAAGGGAACACTTAATAATCACAAAATAAAATCATGTCAAGTAAACTTCAGGGATTTCAGTAAGCATTGTTACGACCCGGCTCGTGGGGAAAGGGAAGCAACATGAAACCAGAATGTTTTTGGTAAAAGTGCAAGTTGTTTATTGTTGACAGGGTTTACAAACAGAATGGAAAAGGGCTGGTAGGTGCTGCTTAAATCAAAGAAACAAATATAACTGAAAGAGGTTGCTCCAAATGAGAGATAGCCTCTTGCTACTCCAAAATCAAACTAAACAAAACTCTGACTTGTTCAGTAAGAAACAAAATACAAAGTGAGCAGCACCCTCTAAGCCTAGTGTGTTAACAAACTTAACTGCAGGTGTCTGGTTGATATCAGTAATCCCCCACAAAAGTACTTGCCCGGCTTCCTTAACACAATTCACAGTAAAGGTAACACACAGTAAGAGGTAACACACTAAGAACTAATACTTATCACTTGAACTAACGCTTCTACAGCAGTTAACACAATTACCACTGTAGAGTACAATACGAACGAGGCAAGGGGAAAATCACAACTTGCTAAGTTCACACAGGTAGGCAGCTATTTAAACAGGGGATGATCTGGAAGGCAGTAGATGACTGGAGGTTGCCAGGCGCCGCACCAATCAGATCACCGGCTGGAACCAGGAAGTAGGCAGGTCTCATGCCAGCCAATCCTCGGCAAGGGTTCTCACATCCTGCTTAACATAACTCACAGCTGCACAACACAAACACATATACACCGATAAAGGCTGTGGCAGTGACAGCATAAGCGATTGTGAATCAGTGTCACTTGTCTTGGTGCAAATGAAAGTAACAACAGCACTGGAGAGGCATTGGCAAGACAACCTCCAAAAAAGGAATCGTTTTGCAGGTGGTGGCCACAGACAATTGCTCTCTCCTTATTCTTCCTGACTGACGATAAAGTTATACATTAATTTATAAACCAATTTCTGAAAACTGATGCTTCAAGGGAAGCTGATTTTCAAGAGAGACCAGCAAGGCTCTCAAAATGGACCACAGCATTGAAAGTCATTAGGATTCAACGATCAGAACCCTTACCACTCTTACTCTCATCAAGCTTGCACAGAAAGATGCCAATGAAAAAGATTTGAATATAATCAGACAGAAATCAGGAAAGCTGCCTTGAAACCACCAACTAGATGACAAAAGGCAGTAATGCCATTGACTGATGTTCACATTATCCTCAGACCTTGATGCTTCTGAGGCCGCCAAGTAGTGCCACAGACTGTCCAGGAGCTCACTGATTCCCTAAGTCCAGGTCTTAAAGGAAATCTCCAGGACACCATCTGCCCTCTCATCAGGAGCATGCCCAGACATTGTTGGATTTGCCTGTGATTTCAAATTTGTAATTTGATTTTTGGATTTTGGATTCAGCCCTCAATCAGTTGGTGATTTTGGTTTCCATTGACCGTTGCTACGTCATTTAGTTCTAAATAAATTATACAATGTACAGTAAAGATTTTGAACTTCCAACTACTACTATATATGTTAATCGAGACTGATGTGTAAATTGGGTGTTCCTTTAATTATTTTGATTTTTTTAGATTGTTATGCTGGGTAGGCCTACTGCATTAGACAGAGATGTGTTTCTGTTATTTAGCCTAGCCTCCTTAATGTAAGTTGGGTAGACAAAATAATAGATAATATCACTTCCTTAGCCATATCATGCAGAGAACGTTCTGCACACCACATTCCATCCAAAAATGTACTAACAAAAACCTTTTCAAGTTGGGTTAAAATCAAGGGAAACAGGACTAGTTTGAACATACATGAAGACTTTTCACCTCTCATCCAAGAGGATTCTTCAATTCTGACTGGGAATCCCAGCTATTTAACCTCTGTGGGGTCATTATCAAGGTGATGGATACTGCTTGGTTCGTTAGCACTCCTGGCTGGTGTAATGACTGTTGTTATAGTTGTCACCTGAGGTCAAGTCTGACGACCAGTAGCAGCTAAGCTAATTTTGATGCTATGTGTGTACTGTAAATAACCCACCCATTGCATATACTGTAAATGAACTTGATTAGATCTGTGTGTGTACTCCTCCTTAGAATCACTTTGCTGAAGACAAGCTTACAGTCAGTAATCAGTCTTCACAAAGCAATTAATATCATCCATTATGTTGTGAAGGCTTCGGGTGTTGGGAAAAAGAAGACAGTTATAAATATGCAAAATATCTTATTTAAATAATGTTTTATTTTCTCGGTATGTTTCTAGTTCAAATACTCACCAGAATTACAGAAGTAGCTTTCAGACAGCTGGAAGAGCCCATAATAGACAGGGGGCAGAGGACTCCTCTTGTGTCTGAGAGGACGGGAGGATGTATTCTTAGGTTTTTCACCTTCCTCAAGCTCCAGCTTATCCCCGTCATCACTTTCTTTGTCCTCATCGGTCATTCTGGGACATCCTGTTCCAGCTCCTCCTCATCAGACTTGTTTTCTTCTTCATCCAACAGTTCCTCTAGCCTTTCCATCTCTGTTGTGTCAGACTCCTCACTGGTGGTATTAGCCTCCCGCTTTCGCCTTAGAGCCGTTTGCCGTGTTGTTGCTGTATTAGTTATTGCTTCAGTAGTTGTTGCTTCGGTGGTCATTGCTCCGGTAGTTTATAGTTTGGTAGTTGTTGATATGTCAGTCTTTGCTTCAGAAGTTGTTGCTATGTTAGTCATTGGTAGGTTAGTCGTTGCTTTGACTATGTTAGTTGTTGCTATGTTGGATTGTTGCTTCGGTAGTCGTTGCTTAGTAGTTAGTAGTAATTGCTCCAGGAGCTGTTCCCAAAGTGGTTGTTGCTTTGGTAGTATTTGCTTCAGTAGTACTGTTGCTATGGTGGTTGTTGCTTTGGTAGTCATTGCTCCAGTATTCGTTGTGTCGCTATGTTACATGTTTAGAAGTAGATTTGCAAAATTTTTGCTTATTTCCATGAAAGTATATTTTCAGAAGCCCAAAACTATTTTGAACATATTGGGTTTTTGTTGTTGTAGTTGCTCAAATGGTAAAATTTCTCATTTTACCCCTTTACTCTACAAAATCAGCATAATTAGCTTTGGACTTTCTTCATTTCCCTAGACTTTGCCTGTATTTTTGAATTTAGATTTTTGCCTGCTCCTTAAGAGATTTATTTGCATATGATTGTGGTGCATTGTTTGTTTTGTTCTACAAACAATCGCAATGAACACAGTGGCCTCCATCATCCTTAAATGGAAGACATTTGGAATCACCAGGACTCTTGCTAGAGCTGGCCGCTTGGCCAAAATGAGCGATTGGGGCAGAATAATAATAATAATACATTTTATTTATAGATACCTTTCTGAACATCCACGGTCACCTAACAAAACATAATAAAACAGTACAGCAATAAATCAATAAAATTAACAACTATAATTACGGTGCATAAACAACTGGAAAAAATAGTGATCACGTGGGATATGCCAGTTTAAAAAGATGTGTTATTAGGCGGGATTTAAAAATGGAAAGAGAGTCAATGTTGCTGATGTCTGGTGGAAGAGAGTTCCACAGACGAGGGGCAGAGCGGCTGAAGGCTCTGAACCCCATGGTGGTCAAACGAGCAGGAGGTACAGTGAGGTGAATAAAAGAAGAAGACCTAAGAGTATGGGTGGGGGTGTTAATATGAAGGAGGTCAGTGAGGTACAGAGGAGTGAGGTTGTCAATGGCCTTGAAGGTCAGGAGCAGAGTGTTGAAATCAATGTGGTATTTAACTGGGAGCCAATGAAGCTGCTGAAGGACAGGAGTAATATGATTAATAGAAGGGGTTCTGGTGATGATACGGGCAGCAGAGTTCTGAACCAGTTGAAGTTTATGTATAGATTTGAGAGCAAGACCAATGAGAAGAGAATTACAATAATCAATGCAGGATGTGACCAGTGTGTGAACGAGATGGCTGAAAGTGTCATGTTTGGGGAATACCTGGCACCGCTCATCACCTGGCCAATACCATCCTTTAAATGAAGCATGGTGCTGGCAGCATCATGCTGTGGGGATGTTTTTCAGGGGCAGGAACTGGGAGACTAGTCAGGATTGAGGGAAAGATGAATGCAGCCATGAACAAAGACATCATTGATGAAAACCTGCTTCAGAGCGCCCTGGACCTCAGACTGGGGCGAAGGTTTATCTTTCAACAGGACAATGACCGTAAGCACACAGCCAAGATAACAAAGTAGTGGCTACAGGACAACTCTGTGAATGTCCTTGAATGGCCCAGCCAAAGCCCAGACTTGAACCTGATTGAAAATCTCAGGAGAAATCTGAAAATGGCTGTGCACCAACTCTCCCCATCCAACCTTGGATGCTTGAGAAGTCCTGCAAAGAAGAATGGGAGACACTGTCTAAAAATAGGTGTACCAAGCTTGTAGCATCATACGCTTCAACAAAGTATAAAGCAAAGGCTGTAAATACTTTTGTGCACTCACCGCCCACTTTATTAGTTACACTTGTTCAGTCGCTTGTTAAAAATAGCTAATCACATGATCACGATCACATGGCATCAACTCAGCGCATTTAGGCATGTAGACTTGGTCAACACAACTTGCTCAAGGGTTTACAGAGAATGGTCTGAAAAAGAGAAAATATCCAGTGAGCGGCAGTTGTGTGGACGAAAATCTCTTGTTGATGTCAGAGGATAATGGGCCGATTGTTTGAGATGACAGAAAGGCAACAGTAACTCAAAAAACCACTCGTTACAACCAAGGTGTGCATAATACCATCTTTGAACACACAACACATCGAACCATGAGGCAGATGAGCTACAGCAGCAGACCACACCAGAAACTGAAGCTACAATTCTCACAGACTCACCAAAACTGGACAATAGAAGATTTGAAAAAACGTTACCTGGTCAGATGACTGTTGATTTCAGCTGCGACATTCAGATGGTAGGGTCAGAATTTGGCGTTAACAACATTAAAGATTATTTTTTGATACTTTGGGCCCTTTAGTACCAATTAAGCATTGTTTAAATGCAACAGCCTACCTGTGTATTGTTGCTGACTATGTCCATCCCTTTATGATCACAGTGAAACTATCTTGTGATGGTGTCTTGTGAAGATTCTCAGTCATCCATGTCATAGTTATCCAACGAAGGTTAAAATCTGACTGTCAGTTCTGACTGACTGGCAGGGAAACTCAGCTATTTAACCTCAGTGGGGTCGTTGGCCCGGGTCATCGATACCGCTGGTTCGTTAGTGTTTGTTAGTGTATCAGAACTGAAAAAGTCCTTTGGATGAGGGACGAAACGTCTTCCAGTATCTTCAACCAAGTCCAGTTGCCCTTGATTTTAACCTGGATAACTATGACCTGGATGACTGAGAATCTTCATAGACATCTTGCTTATCATTTTGGGATGAACACCCTCAGATTGGTACGGGAGTATGAAAAGACAGCCAGGAAAATTGCAGACTACAGGAACCATCTACGATTCAACCTGAGATGCCAACAACACAAACTTATTCCCAACAGCCTACACTTAGGCTCCACGGTAAAAGGACACAGAGCCGGGATAATCCTGGAGAAAGCACAACACCAGCTACTGAACGAGAGAGTGAGACAGATACACTTCACAATTGAAGCCCTGAACAAAGAAATGGACAACATACACCACAAACTAGAAACATATCTGCCCAGTACAGCACTGGGAAAGGTCATGGACTTCATCAAGAAAGTACAGCTATCCCAGCACAACAAGAGCAAAGAAAGACAGACCCGGAAATTCCAAAACCTACAGTCCAGAGCGAGCTGCACCAACAGAACAGGAGAATTGTCTTGGAGGAGAAAGGACAACAACCCCACAACACTTGAAACAGACAACAGATGGGTGATAAACTTGTCAGATAGGGAACTCACCCAACCAGAGAAAGACGTTCTGGCCGAAGGATTAAACTTCGCCATTACATCACAGCAACTACCTATAGTAGACCTCATCACAGCCACAGAATTGGCCATTAGGAAAAAGAAATTAACAGAAACAGAAGCAGAACAGCTCAGACTAAAGGTATCTGCAGCCCTTTCTAATGCGAAGGCCCCCCCTTCCAACCTCACCATCCAAGAAAGGAAGGCTGTGACATCTCTGAGCAAGGATCAAAACATCACTATCCTACCTGCTGACAAAAGAAGATGCACGGTAGTACTTAACACAGCTGACTACCAGAACAAAGTCAACACACTACTAATGGACACAAACACATTTAAGACACTGAGATGAGACCCAACCAGCGGATACAAGAAAAAGGCCATAGAATGTCTACAACAGTTACAGAAGGACAACACCATCACCCGTGAACAATATTACCGTTTGTATCCTGGAGAAGACATTCCTTGCATTTATGGACTACCCAAGATACACAAAGAAGGAGCCCCCGATTATCAGCAGCATTAACTCGGTCACCTACAACATTGCCAAACACATTTCTACCATCTTAGCTCCATTGGTGGGAAACACGCCTCACCACGTTCAAAACTCTATTGATTTTGTAAACAAAGTTCGATCCAGATGAAACCATGGTATCCTATGACGTGATTTCTTTGTTCACCTGCATCCCCACCATAGAGGCAGTAGAAACCGTTAGGAAACGGCTAACACAAGACAACACCCTGGACAACAGAACTAGACTCAGCCCTGACCAAATCTGCAAATTACTCAACCTCTGTCTAAACACCACCTACTTCCAGTACAACGGTGGATTCTACAGACAGAAGCATGGCTGTGCCATGGGCTCACCAGTATCCCTGATTGTGGCAAACATCTACATGGAAGAAGTGGAGAATACAGCCCTCAACTCCTTCAGAGGAATAGCACCGAGCCACTGGTACAGATATGTGGACGACACCTGGGTCAAAATAAAAAGCCAGGAAGTGCAAGCCTTCACAGAACACATCAACTCTGTGGACAGTAACATCAAGTTCACACGAGAAGATGTTCACAACAACAGTTTGGCCTTCCTGGACTGCGCTGTACACATTGAAGAGGACAGGAGCCTGCAGATTGGTGTTTACAGAAAACCCACACACAGACCAATACCTACTCTTCGATTCACATCACCCACTGGAGCACAAGTTAGGGGTCATGAGAACACTGCACCACAGAGCGGAAAACATACCAACAAGCGCCCAAGCCAGAGAGAAGGAACAGAACCACCTGATAGGGGCACTTACAGCCTGTGGATACCCTAAATGGACCTTTGTGAAAACAGCCACAAGATCCAAGAAGAACAAAACTACAGGGGAGGAGGAAAAGAAGGTCTCAAACGCAACAACATTGTGATTCCATACGTGTCTGGAGTATCAGAGAAACTCAGGAGGATTTTCAACAAACAGAACATCCCTGTGTTTTTTAAACCCAAGAACACACTAAGACAGATGCTGGTACACCCCAAAGACCGCAC
>NC_060150.1:53057695-53065864 GCF_021292245.1 Micropterus dolomieu | reverse complement strand
GAAAACATACCAACAAGCGCCCAAGCCAGAGAGAAGGAACAGAACCACCTGATAGGGGCACTTACAGCCTGTGGATACCCTAAATGGACCTTTGTGAAGACAGCCACAAGATCCAAGAAGAACAAAACTACAGGGGAGGAGGAAAAGAAGGTCTCAAACGCAACAACATTGTGATTCCATACGTGTCTGGAGTATCAGAGAAACTCAGGAGGATTTTCAACAAACATAACATCCCTGTGTTTTTTAAACCCAAGAACACACTAAGACAGATGCTGGTACACCCCAAAGACCGCACACCCAAACACAAGAAAAGCAATCTAGTGTATGCGGTCCAATGCAGTGAGGAATGCACAGACCTGTATATTGGGGAGACTAAACAACCACGACACAAACGCATGGCTCAACACAGAAGGGCCAACTCCTCAGGTCAAGACTCTGCAGTCTACTTACATCTGAAGGACAGAGGACACTCGTTTCAGGACCACCAGGTGCACATTTTAGACAGAGAAGATGGATGGTTTGAAAGAGGTGTCAAGGAAGCCATCTACACCAGGGTTGAGAAGCCGTCATTGAACAGGGGAGGGGGTCTACGCCACCACTTATCTCCCACTTACAATGCTGTCCTTTCATCACTTCCCAGGAAACTCAACAAATGTAACCTCTTGGCCTCAGGTGAAGATACCAACGATGGTCGTTCAGTCTTGGCCACAGGTAGTCTTAACGACTGTAACGACTGTCGTCACAGCAACAAGGAACACTAACGAACCAGCGGTATCGATGACCCGGGCCAACGACCCCACTGAGTTTCCCTGCCAGGCAGTCAGAACTGAAGAAGTCCTTTGGATGAGGGACGAGACGTCTTCCAGTATCTTCAACCAAGTCCAGTTGCCCTTGATTTTAACCTTCGTTGGATATCTTGTGATGGCTACTTCCAACAGGAAAGTGCACCATGTCACAAAGGTCAAATCATCTCAAACTGGTTTCTTGAACATGACAATGAGTTCACTGCACTCCAGTGGCCACTACAGTCACCAGATGTCAATCCAACAGAGCACCTTTGGGATGTGGTCGAACAGGAGATTCACATCATGGATGTACAGCTGACAGATCTGCGACTGTGTGATGCTATCATATCAACATGGACCAAAGTCTCTAAGGAATGTTTCCAACACCTTGTTGAAAATATGCCACAAAGGATTAAGGCAGTTCTGAAGGAAAAAGGAGATCCTACCCGATAATAGCAAGCTGTACCTAATAAAGTGGCCAGTAAGTGCTTTTTATGTTTTTTATTTTTAATACATTTGCAAAGACTTTTAACTTCTTTCATGTTGTCATTACGTAGTGTTGTTTGAATTTTTAGGGAATAAATGACAATTTTGGAATAAGGCTGTAAATGTGGAAAAGGTGAAGTGCTGTGAATACTTTCCGGATGCACGGTACCAAAACAATGCAATACAAAGCTACACAATAGCACATCACAAATGAATGTTTGTCCAATAAAAGCAAGTCAAGAGTACAAAGCTAGGCAAGCTTTAAACAGACTTTTTTGAGTTGGTTTTGAAAGAGCTGATGAGCTGTAGCTCTTCACATCATCAGGCGTCAGGTTTTCCACTTATTTGTGGCTTTTCCACATTCTTACCATGTTCTTCCACCTACAGTGTAAACTTTCTGAGTTTGTTGACGACAGTTTGCCTCTTATGTCTACTGACAGATATGTCTGAATTTATATATTACAATTTCAACCTGTGGACCATGCATTCAGGTTTGAGTAGGGTTTTTTTCCATCAATGAAGAAATGGAACAGTAAATTTGTCGCAGTGTTGTGTGTGTGTAGTGTCGTATGTATAATTATACTGTGTGTGTATAGAGAGAGAGGTTTTTAAATCAAAGCTTAAGACCAACAATAATTATTACTAGTCCAACTGTTATTTTTATTATCATTAACATTACTACAATTATCAGTACCAATATTAATTTTCGGTCTGTTCCACTACTACCTTTACTGTCTGTATTTCTGTTTGGATATTGTGTTGGCTGCAACAACAAAATAGGTAGTTTGGTATTGCCTCCCAAAACAACACACATGAGCATTTCCTGTACTGAACACATATCAGAAATGTTTCCAGAAAATTTGATTTAAAAATGTTCAAAGTCCACTGATTACAGCTGCGCCAAAGTTTTGTGAGGACCCCAGCCCGGCGTTAGTGTCCACTGGAAGTGTCTCAGCATTGACTTGTTTATTTGCAATTTTTGTGCCTCTATACCTTCTCCACAGCTCTCTCTGATCGAGTTTTGTTCCGTCAACTTCAGGCTTCATATTCACAGGGAGCATTTCAGAATAAGAGAATTTTGCCTGCTCGATTTTGCTGACATATTTAGATTTTATTGATTTAGTAATCAGTGCTTGCTTTTGGGCTACGTAGTTAAATTGTTTATTTTTTGTCTGTTTTGACAGTGTTTATTGTTGTTTTACGATCAGGAATCTTGAAAATTGACCAGATGAGCTCAGGCATCCGTGGCGTAGGCGGACTAAGTGGAAGTAAGCCGGAACGCAATGTGAAAGCACACAAGGTTGCTGGATTACGCCTCAATATTTTGTACAGTATGAATGAACAAATTCGACATATTGGCAGACATTCTTTCCACGTTTATTGCGGAATCTCTGTGTGAAAGCGGCTTAAGGTTCCTGATGACCTCGGCCATCCCAGGTCTTTCTGTGTGTAGTTTGCATGTTATCCCTGTGTTTGTGTGGATTTCTCCGGATTCCTCCCACCATCAAAGATCAAATGCATGCTAAAATACACAATTCCACCAAGTAATTGTTCTTTTTCTACCACAGGAACCACAAGGGGATCACAAAGCAAGACGCTCATAGAGCATGAGGGTTCCTAGCCTAGATGGTTGTGTTTACAAACTTGTGGCAGCTGATTGGGTAACACCTGTGACACGCCCACCAAACGGGAGAAAACATACCATAAAGCCCGTTGCGGAACATTGCACAATGTTTCAAGGAAACATGTCGTTCAATACGAAAACGTTGCAAACCGGTACAAAACGTTTTGAGATTGAACTCGCCCCAGGGCTGAGCTCAGCGCGGACAAAACAGCAAAACGTTTATTTCAACAGAAACAGTGTATATTTTACACCTTTTTGAAATGGAACTGGAATAAAACTGTGATAGTGACTTCATGACTGGCTGAGCTGATCGTGGTGAAATCTGATTGGACCAGTAGGTGAGAACGCCCATAGTCAGCGTTTAGAAGCAAGTAGAAAGAGAGTGAATTAGACAGAAGGAGCGAGAAAGTTGTGAATGAGTGACGCGTCTTCCTGGTTGAACTTTTTGAACATTTGTCGTGCCAAAATACGCCAATAAAATCAAAAACAAAAAAGACAAATTAAGGTTAACCTCTGTAAATCTGCAGGTCATGATGATTGAAATGGTGAGCAGAATATTTATTGTTAATTTTAGTGTAAAGGCCAATTTGTTGATTTTAGTAACTTTTAGATTAATTTATAATCTAAATCCGAGAAAACAGTGAAAGTTCTCTGAAATCACTTGTAGGTACCACTAAAGAACAAATATGTTTGAGCAGCTGTTGCAGGACGCCGCTTTGTTTTAAAATGGTTACCTTACAAGTCAAAAATGGTTGGGAGCCACTGATGCAGAGCTTATGTCTCCAACTCATGTCTAACAACAACCACATTCAGCAGTTTAGATCTTTTGCCTGCACTGATGTCCATAAAGCACTCATGTCTGGATTTCCCCCTCACTGATGAGGCTGTCAAACCAGTTAGTTTTTCTGCAGACTCATGCTGCCCATCCCTTTTAGCCCACAAACTCTTTGTTCCCGCACTTTGTTAAACAATGACCCCAGTTAGGGACAAACAGACCTCAGTAGGTAATGTACCAACGTTCTCATGTCACAACTGAAGACATTGTTTCTCTGCATGTACACCGTCTCATCTTTCACCGGGACAGTAAACACCCACACAGGTGCTCTGAGAAACATTCTCATGTCACAACTACAGACATCCATGTACACTTTCTCTTCTTATACCAGGACACAGACACAGGTGTTTTCTCTTATTTCATCTGATTACTCCTCAGGATTGTCAGGTGCCATCTCATTATCCGGTTAGTCAGTATTTGATGCAACTATTTTCTCATTTATTTGACTCATCTTTTTTTTCTGTAATATTTTTTTCCCAATTAACAGTCCAAAACCAAAATATATTAAGTTTTCTAAGAAAAACAGAATAAAAGAATAGAAACAAACCCTCACATTTGAGAAGCTGGAACAAGCAAATGTTTAGTCTTTGTGCTTAAAGTGACGATGAAGCGATGAATCACTAACAAAATAGTTGCCAGTTAACTTTCTGTCAGTGGACTAATTGATTAATAGTACTTTTTTATCTGCGCTAATGCAAACACGTATGACACATTAATGCTGAATAAACTAGAGAACAGAATAAAGTGGCCAAAAATTCAGCTTATGTATTGTCCTTGTGGTAGTCTATAGTCCTTTAGGGCTGCGGGAAAAAAACATTTTTCAGTAACACAACAGCAGCTAATACCATCATAAATATTACATTTGGATATATTTTACAGTATTTTGGACATTTGGAATGAGTTTATTCAGCCTTTAAACGATCAAACATTTAATCTAACAGAAAACAGACAGAAAATTAAGAGTCAATTAAAAAAACAGTTGATCAAACACAGTTTTGCAGTCACCTGAGATCACCTGGTTTTGTGTGATGTCACAGCAAGTCTGGGATGGTGTGGTGATCATCAGTGATTACCAGACCTGACTCAGCTACAATATGTGTATTATTAGTACACAGACTTTTATGAGCTCATGCATTCAACCTGAGCAGAGATCTAATCAGCTGGAAATACCTGAGTGTGATTCAATACAGACGAGTGAAGGCGAGAGTTGCGTGTGTGTGTTTTTTCATCCTTCTCCTGTTAGGTTACTATCCCCCTTGTTTAAGGGCACAACGTGTGTGCAGGGACACAATGTTACTGCTGGAGTCAGAAAACTATGAAGTTTTGTTCCATCAAAAGTTGTAAATAAGCATACTGGGTGTTGGGACATAGGTTCTTCATGTGAACACACGTCACATATTATATGAAACAGGTTCTGCAGCTGTTAACAGGGGGAAAACCCAAACAGAATATCAAACTGATTGGGCATTTGCCAATAAAGAAACAATTACACCACATTACAAAATGTCTCCAACTACAGCACAAGTACAGCAAGTTAAATAACTTGACCTTAGACCTATCTCCCTTTTTTGTCAAAACTTTATGGAAACAGTTTGGGGATGGCCCCTTCCTGTTCCCATAAAGACATGGATGAGCAAGTTTGTTGTGGAGAACTTGACTGGCCTGACTTTATTAGAGCTGAGACTGTGAGCCAGGCCTTCTTGTCCAACATCTGTGCCTGACCTCACAAATACACTTGCAGAAGAATGGTCAAAAATTACCATGAACACACTCCTAAACCTTGTGGACAGCCTTCCCAGAAGAGTTAAAGCTGTTATAGCTGCAAAGGGTGGGCCAACTCCATATTAAACCCTACAGATTGAGAATGGTGATGACGATGATGTCATTAACCTTCATGTGCATGTAAAGATCACAGAAAATCAAAGACTTGTTTAAATACAGGTGCTGTTAAAACAATAAAACAATAGCCCCCTCCTGTGGCCACATGATGCCACTGTGGCTCTAAAAATTCCACAAATTACCAAAGGATTACAAACTCAGATATTGCAACTGCAACATCCATCCATCCATCGTCAACCTCTTATCCTGCGTACAGGGTCGCGATGGGCTGGAGCCAAACCCAGCTTACATTGGGGGAAAGGCGGCGTACACCCTGGACAGGTTGGCAGTCCATCGCAGGGCCACACAGACAGACAACCAGTCACACTCACGCCAATTTAGAGCCACCAATCAACCTAGCATGTCTTTGGATGGTGGGAGGAAGCCGGAACGTCTGGAGAGAACCCATGACCTTCTTGCTGTGAGGCAACAGTGCTAATCACTGCACCACCGCGCCACCCCTTTTTAGAAACCCAAAAGCTGTTAATAACTGAGTTTATTTATGATCATTTTTATGTTTTAAAACATTCTTATTCACATTCATGCGCAAACTAAAATCATCAGAACAAAAAATACCCTTAAAGTGTAACTGAACAGTAAGGTTACTGCTTGTCTGTACATGAGAATTCATTTTACAACTGAACAATTTTCTCTAACTCTACTTAAGTAAGGAAGTATTTTGAGGTACTTGCCTATGAGAGTTGGAAATAATAATAATAATAATAATAATAAATGGAGGTGGTAAAAATGGATGTGAAAGGAAAAATAGAGTGATGAATGCTCAAGTGATTTGATTCATTTAAAGTCGATTTGATTAAAATGTGATGAAAACAGAACCATGTTTGGTCATTTTCATTTACCAATAATCATTCACAACTCAAAATTGGCATTCATCATTTAAAGAAAGTAGCCTCAAGGGTGGAGGTAACAAAAAGTAAATGGACAAAATGGAGGTGCTGAAAATGCATGTGAATTGAAAAACAGAGTGGTTAAAAATGAGGTGAATTGAAAACTGATGTGATAAACTTGATTTTTCATTCATCATTCACAGCACCTAACTGTCATTTATTGTTTACTGCATGTAATTCAGATATTGTGAGGAAATTAGGAAGGCATTGTTGTTTTCTTTCAGGGAGGGTAGGGGGACATTCTTTGGAAGAGCAGGAGACGGCCTCTTAACTGTTACGACCCCGGCTCTCAAGCCGCAACAAACAAGGAGAATGCAACTGAACTTAATAAACGGAAGTTTATTAATACAGCAACCAAGGAGCATTAATGAGGTATGGAAATCAGTCATATCAGTAGTGTAAGATGGTGCATGTGTTAATGTGGTGCGTGTTGTCAATGTAAGAGAACAAAACAAAACGTCTCGGGTTACGTATGTAACCCTGGTTCCCCGAGAAGGGGAACGAGACACTGCGTCGGTTACGACACTATGGGAACGCCTCTAGGCGAAGCAGGTCTGAACGTGAATGAAATCACTCCAATCCTATTGGCTTGTTGCTAGAACGGTAAGGTGTGACGGAATAACCGGAGGAGTATAAAGCACACCTGTACACACTCATCATTAGCTTAACTATGAAGCAGGCGCTTCAGGCGGGGAGAGAGGTGCGGTGGGCCGACACAGTGTCTCGTTCCCCTTCTCGGGGAACCAGGGTTACATACGTAACCCGAGACGTTCCCCTTCGAGGGAACTCGAACTGCGTCGGTTACGACACCGTGCCGAAAACCCCGCCTGCCCCTGTGTGCAATAAAGTGGCACGACTAAGAGGAGAGCGCACGAGTGCCAGGTGCTGAAGGAAGGTCAAGACTGTAAAACTGAATGAATGTGTGCGGAGTGGCCCAGCCAGCCGCTAAACAAACATCCTGCAAAGAGGCCCCGAAAAGGAGGGCTCGAGAGGCCGCCATGCCTCTGGTAGAATGAGCCCTCACAGCCACAGGTGAAGGCAAACCGCGCACCTGATAGGCCAGGGAATAGTCTGAACAATCCAGTTGCTAATAGTATGTTTGGATGCAGGGAGCCCGGCCCTGGGAGACCCAAAACACACTAGCAGCTGGTCAGCCTTCCTCCAACGGGAGGACCTCAGAGTGTAAATACTCAGTGCTCTGACAGGGCAGAGCAGATGAAGTCTCCCGTCCTCCGCCGTCACATGAGGTGGAGGATGAAATGCCTGCAGCACTGTGGACCCTGCCGCACAAGAAGGCACTTTAGGGATGTATCCTGAACGAGGGTGCAGGATAGCCCTAATATTCCCCGGGGCAAACTCCAGGCTTTTGCGGGGAAACCGAAAGCGCTTGGAGATCCCCCACCCTCCTCAGAGAGGTGATAGCAAGGAGAAAGGCCATCTTGAGGGTCAAGTGCTTAGCCTCAGCTGACTCCAGGGGTTTGAAGGGGGCCTCAGCCACCGCCCCAAGAACCACTGCCAGATCCCAAGTGGGAACCTTGGTCCAAGTCGCAGGTCTCATCCTCCGGGCACCACGGAGGAAACGTACAACCAAGGGAAGTTTCCCCAAGGACCCCTCCCTCAGAGGGGTGTGGAAATAGCTGCCACGTACACCTT
>NC_060150.1:53055504-53057595 GCF_021292245.1 Micropterus dolomieu | reverse complement strand
GGGCGTGCTCCATCCCCTAACATGAGACACACATCTCATGAGAATCTCCATCCGTGATGTACCGAGGGCAAGAAAAAACACACCTTCTGTACATCTGGTTGCCGGACATGCTGGTAGACTTCTTCTTCAGGTAAGACACACTGCTTGTAGGACTGGAGCTTTCTTCAAACAACATACAGAGCGCCTGCTGAATAGAAAAAAGCTAATGATGAGTGTGTACAGGTGTGCTTTCTACTCCTCCGGTTATTCCGTCACACCTTACCGTTCTAGCAACAAGCCAATAGGATTGGAGTGATTTCATTCACGTTCAGACCTGCTTCGCCTAGAGGCGTTCCCATAGTGTCGTAACCGACGCAGTTCGAGTTCCCTCGAAGGGGAACCCAAGAGCAGACTGGAGCTGGAGATGAACAAAAGAGTTTTATTTATGAAATGACAGAGGGAAAACTGATGGGGGAGTGGGGCAAGGCCTGGGTTCCGAAGGAGAGGGCTAGCAGACGAGGCGAGGGAAACTCCAGAGGTTGTGCTGACTGGCAGGGAAGACCTGAGAACCATGGAAGCAGGGTAGGTTTCCTGAAGACGAGAAACAGATAGTATAAGCAGGCAAACAGAGACACAGGGTTACACAACAATCCAGCGAGGACTGGAGAGTTGGCCAGGGTTAAATAGGGACTGGTGATGAGGTAATGCCCAACAGGTGCGCCACAGCCGTGAAGAACTGAAGGCCACGCCCACCAGCTCTGGGAAACAAGGAAGGGGAGACAGACAAACACCAAGCACACAGCAACACTCAAAAGGCAAAAATCATCAGACTACATGGAGGTGCAATACAGAAAAAATATGATATTTTCATCCTCACCTGGTAAAAAGCTATATTTTAATGCAATAAACCATCAAAACCCTCATAAGGTAGTTTATAATGCACCTGAACATCATCTAATACACCTGAAATACAACTGTAACTGTAAATTTGATGAAAAGAAACTGATACACAAAAGTTATTACACAATCTTTCAAAAATATATCAGGTGAATTTCCATGTTTTGGTCATATTTACTGTTTATATGTTCACTTTTATTGGGCGTTATCTTCAAAACATTGTTTCGCTCCATACAACCACGTTCCAATAATATTGATAAAAAACAGTCAATATATATGACCAAAAGCACTCCCATGCTTTACAGGCCACATCTTGAGAACAGAACATCCTACAGGGCTCTTTCTCTTCGTATTGAAGAGACAAATCGATTGATATCCTGGATGTCTGTGTAGCTCCTACGGGTCGCCAGCAGAAGCCGATAAAGACCGCCTCCGCCAAAGCAAACTCTTCTTCTCTACTTCAATCTGACGAAAGAAACGAAACTTACCGGCTAAGCCGACCTCACCATGATGGCGGCCCACCAGACGTCTCTGTTGACACAAAGGGCCGCTGGTTTTGGACAGAACATCGATTACCTCCCCGCTATTGGGAAAGTCAGTTACCAACTTGGGCTCACAGGTCAGCTCCTGGTCCCTGATGATGCCCCATCGACTCCTGCTCCTTGTGGCCAGAACTCAGAGCACCAGCCCCTTTGCTAAGCTCCCTGGACAGTTTTCCCTCACTTACTTCTCGTTGTCTGTGTGGTTTTGGCATTGTGTCATTTACTTTTTGGGCTCGAGCATGAAGCATGCGAGGACCCTATTTAAATGCAAGGAAATATTATTTTCCCAAATGAATCACATTTTTTGCGACCTAAACATGCTCAAAAACTCAAACTTTCCACAGCATTCGATCATGGTGAAAATGTCCTTATGTCATATGAATGTTGTGCATGGGCATGTCAAAATGGCTCACTAGCGCCCCCTGCTTTGTTTTTAAATTTGGCCACAATCAGTAATATCACAATCGAGTTGCTCTGAGTTGAGGTAGCGTTAGCCATCATTGAACAGAGCAAATATCAAATATAATAATGAAACATAGACAGGGAACATTTTACTGCACAAATTACTACTTTTACTTTTGATACTTTAAATACATTTTCTGATATACTTTAACATTTCTCAAATTACCAACAATGCTGTTGAGCCTCTATTTCTACATGATGTGACGTAAAA
>NC_060150.1:53051895-53055404 GCF_021292245.1 Micropterus dolomieu | reverse complement strand
ACAGGCCACATCTTGAGAACAGAACATCCTACAGGGCTCTTTCTCTTCGTATTGAAGAGACAAATCGATTGATATCCTGGATGTCTGTGTAGCTCCTACGGGTCGCCAGCAGAAGCCGATAAAGACCGCCTCCGCCAAAGCAAACTCTTCTTCTCTACTTCAATCTGACGAAAGAAACGAAACTTACCGGCTAAGCCGACCTCACCATGATGGCGGCCCACCAGACGTCTCTGTTGACACAAAGGGCCGCTGGTTTTGGACAGAACATCGATTACCTCCCCGCTATTGGGAAAGTCAGTTACCAACTTGGGCTCACAGGTCAGCTCCTGGTCCCTGATGATGCCCCATCGACTCCTGCTCCTTGTGGCCAGAACTCAGAGCACCAGCCCCTTTGCTAAGCTCCCTGGACAGTTTTCCCTCACTTACTTCTCGTTGTCTGTGTGGTTTTGGCATTGTGTCATTTACTTTTTGGGCTCGAGCATGAAGCATGCGAGGACCCTATTTAAATGCAAGGAAATATTATTTTCCCAAATGAATCACATTTTTTGCGACCTAAACATGCTCAAAAACTCAAACTTTCCACAGCATTCGATCATGGTGAAAATGTCCTTATGTCATATGAATGTTGTGCATGGGCATGTCAAAATGGCTCACTAGCGCCCCCTGCTTTGTTTTTAAATTTGGCCACAATCAGTAATATCACAATCGAGTTGCTCTGAGTTGAGGTAGCGTTAGCCATCATTGAACAGAGCAAATATCAAATATAATAATGAAACATAGACAGGGAACATTTTACTGCACAAATTACTACTTTTACTTTTGATACTTTAAATACATTTTCTGATATACTTTAACATTTCTCAAATTACCAACAATGCTGTTGAGCCTCTATTTCTACATGATGTGACGTAAAATGTAATGTAAAATGTATGTTATCAGAATTATTAGCATGATCAGGACATATTTATCTTTGAATACTCTAATTGATATAAGAAACACATTCTCAAACACATACCAATCAGCAAATCATGTTTATTGAAAGATTGTAGATAGCAGAAGATGCAAGAATTATTTTCCACTGTGAGACACCATTGTGTCCCTGAGCAAGACACTTAACCCCTACTTGCTCCAGAGGCGTGCGACCTCTGTCGTATGTAGCAATTGTAAGTCGCTTTGGATAAAAGCGTCAGCTAAATGAATAAATGTAATGTAAAGTTTAACCTCAAGTTCTGGTGAATGAAGGGGCTCACTGATTTCTAAAAAATATAAAAGAATTCTTCACAATGTTTGGGAGACAACGATGCATTTTAAATCGCATTCTGCAGATAGAATGTGTTCTGATAGATGCTCATTTACATCCGTCGAAGAAGTTCTCGGTGTGGAAACACTGTTGAGGGGCGTTCCTCAATACTTCCCTGTTTTAATGGGGGAAAAAAGCAAAACAGTTTGTTAAAACAGCAGTTACTAGTGTCAATAAGCAGCATCTGATCCCACAATTTTATTGTTTTATTACACCTCACTGTTTTTTATGTTAGTTCCCACACCTACAATTCAATTTTATTTGTTTGTAGATTCCCCGGCTGGATACAGTATTCAAATGTATATACAGTACGGTCTTCAATGTGACCCAGTATTCAGCAAGAGAACAATACTGCCTAAAATCTTTTTTTGATCCTTTATTTAACCAGGTAAGTCCGATTAAGGTCGGAAATCCGGGAGACCTGGCCAGGATGGCTGTATAAAAAGTTCAAAACAGGACAATACAACATAAGGCACACAAGTAGAAAAGTACTGAAAACCAGGTAATAATGTTAATGTAAAATTAAAGCTGCAAGCAGCGTTCGAAGGGCCCTTCCACTGTAACGCACACAGGGGCTTGTTGAGACCTCAAGCAATTCCCACAGATGTGGGAAAACAAGGTAGGCCTACTGCATTAGACAGAGACGTGTTTCTGTTTTTTAGCCTAGCCTCCTTAATTTAAGTGAGGTGGACAAAATAATTGATAATATCACTTCCTTAGCCCTTCATGCAGAGAAAATTCAGCACACCACCTTTCTGGCAAAAATGTAAATACAAAAATCTATCCAAGGTGGGTTAAAATCAAAGTGGACTTGGTTGGAGATACTTAAGGATGTTTGACCTTTCCTCCAAGAGGTATCTTCAGTTCTGATTGGCTGGCAGGGAATCCCTGCCAACCTCTGTGGGGTCATTATCGAGGTGATACATACTGCTTGATTGCCAATGACCATCAACAATCATTCAGACTTGGTCTCAGGTGTGGCTCCAATGACCATGATAACTGTCATGGATGACAAACATCTTCGAGTATCTTCAACAAAGTCCAGCTTCCAGCTTTCTGGAAATGTTTTCTTTCTGTGTAACTATTCTTGCCACCTAAATGTGAGGATATAACCGTTTATACTGTTGAGTAGCAGCAAAGCTAACTGTAACTAATGCTAATCATGCTAGTCATGGCTAACATACCAACTGGCTGTATATACGATACATCCATCTGTTCATGTAAATAAAATTAAATAAAAGTAAAATTAAATTAACTTGTCACAATTTGACCTGTGTATATACTCCTCCTTTCATAGAGTATAATAGGAGGTGCGTCTCAAAATGTACATTTCAGATAAGCATCACTTTAACATGGCTGAAGACAAACTTACAGCCAGTAATCCGTCTTCACAAAGCAATTAATGTCATCCATTATGTTGTCATCAGTGAAGGCTTTGGGGAGTATGGAAATAGAAAAAAGTTATAATATGCAAATTTTTAACATATCTTATTTAAATAATGTTTTTTTATTTTCTATGTGTGTCTGGTTGAAACACTCACCTCTGCAGCTTGTATCGCACTTGTTTGTGGACCAGGGATAACCAGAATTACAGAAGTAGCTGTCAGACAGCTGGAAGAGCCCATAATAGACAGGGGGCAGTGGACTCCTCTTGTGTCTGAGAGGACGGGAGGATGTATTCTTAAATTTTTCACCTTCCTCAAGCTCCAGCCTATCCCCTTCCTCCCTCTCTTTGTCCTCATCGGTCATTCTATGGTCATCCTGCTCCAGTTCCTCCTCATTAAACTTATTTTCTACTTCATTCAGCAGTTCCTTTAGCCTTTCCATCTCTTTCGTGTCAGACTCCTGGCTGGTAGTGTTAGCCTCCCGCTTTCGCCTTATAGGCGTTTGGGTTGTTGTCTCTGGTTTGATAGTCATTGTCTCGGTAGTTGCTGCTTCAGTAGTCACTGCTCTGGTAGGCGCTGCTGTGGTAGTCATTGTCTCGGTAGTTGCTGCTTCAGTAGTCACCGCTCTGGTAGGCGCTGCTGTGGTAGTCATAGTCTCGGTAGTTGCTGCTTCAGTAGTCACCGCTCTGGTAGGCGCTGCTGTGGTAGTCATTGTCTCGGTAGTTACTGCTTCAGTAGTCACCGCTCTGGTAGGCGCTGCTGTGGTAGTCATTGTCTCGGTAGTTGCTGCTTCAGTAGTCACCGCTCTGGTAGGCGCTGCTGTG
>NC_060150.1:53016210-53051795 GCF_021292245.1 Micropterus dolomieu | reverse complement strand
GGTAGTCATTGTCTCGGTAGTTGCTGCTTCAGTAGTCACCGCTCTGGTAGGCGCTGCTGTGGTAGTCATTGTCTCGGTAGTTACTGCTTCAGTAGTCATTGCTCTGGTAGGCGCTGCTGTGGTAGTCATTGTCTCGGTAGTTACTGCTTCAGTAGTCACCGCTCTGGTAGGCGCTGCTGTGGTAGTCATTGTCTCGGTAGTTGCTGCTTCAGTAGTCACCGCTCTGGTAGGCGCTGCTGTGGTAGTCATTGTCTCGGTAGTTACTGCTTCAGTAGTCACCGCTCTGGTAGGCGCTGCTGTGGTAGTTGTTGCTTTGATAGTCGTTGGTTTGGTAGTCATAGTCTCGGTAGTTACTGCTTCGGTAGTTGTTGCTTTGGTAGTCATAGTCTCGGTAGTTACTGCTTCGGTAGTTGTTGCTTTGGTAGTCATAGTCTCGGTAGTTACTGCTTCGGTAGTCTTTGATTTGGTGGTGGTTGCTTTGGTAGTCATTGGTTTTGTAGTAGATGTCTTGGCAGTGTTTGGTTTCGAAGTTGTTGATTTGGTAGTTGTTGGTTTCGTAGTTGTTGATTTGGTAGTTGTTGGTTTCGTAGTTGTTGATTTGGTAGTTGTTGATTTGGTAGTCATTGGTTTTGTAGTCGATGTCTTGGCAGTCTTTGGTTTGGCAGTGGTTACAACTCGTGGTGATGTTTTTGGCCTGGCTGTCGTTGTCGACGCCCTGACAAGTTTAGTGTTCAGATTTGACATCCCATTTACTCCACAGACAACTGCAAGCAGATTGCAGAAAGCAAACAAGGAAAGATTGATACTGGATTTTTAAAAAATGACATTGGATTCCTGATTCATGATAGATAATGAGATACCACTGTTTTATAGGAGCAAGGGAAACGGTTTTTGTTGTGGTTGTTCTGCATCTCATTGTAGTCGTTATGTGCTGCTCTGTAGTTTTTTGATATATCTCATGTCCTTTTTCATCTCTTTGTGTCGCTGTCATCTGATTAAGATTCAAATAAGAAATGTTAACAGTCACTTCAAGCAGAGGCTCTGGCTCAGGAGCCCCCACACCCCTCAGTTCAGTAATCCATCCATGTCCTGACTACATTGACCAAAGACTAAAAAAAAGATGGAACGTTATATTATCACATCTGGATTTGCAAAATAAAGCAATCATATCACAGAATCGTCCAATATGGAGACAATTGCTAATGATACTGTTTTGAATAACAAGATGACTATCGTGATGATAATCAGGGAAAAAAATAAATAATCAACATAATTTACACAGCCCCATCATGTTTCAGAATGACTGATCTTTCCTCATAGCTATGAGAAAAGGATAAATAAATAAGAGCAAATATCTATTCTAAAACATGTCTTTTTTGCCTCTTTGTCATCAACACTCCTCATTTAATGAAATCATGACAGTAAAATTCAGTCAGTAAAACAACACAAAGAACAGTTTTGCACTGATGATGGGAAAACTCATCACTTCTTATTACTTACAGCCTGACAGCAGAGTAACTGAAGATCTGACTTTGGCTGACTTTTCTAACCTCCAAGACGCCTACAGTAACCTATCATTTATTAACCTCACCTATTGCCAGGATTCTGTCCTTAAATCTTTTACGCATTCCCGGCAGGGAGATCGCCGCCCCAAGCTTGTCTTTCAGCTCGCATTTGGAGACGATCCGGCCCTTAGACAGGGTGGGCACCAGAACTGCCACAGTCAACACCACCAGCAATCCCAACTTCATGTCAACACCTTCTGTGGAGAGAATAGGAAACTTTAAAAATTATTATGCAGGACATCAACCAATGCAAGATCAACTGATTTCATTTGGATGACAGCTCAGTTTAACAGGATTCTTATTTCTGGAAATTGTGAAACGAGGGAAATGCACAGAGAACAAGCGAACTTATCTATCTGTATTAGCAAAATATACTTTTAAGAAAATTCAGTCTTAAAGGTTGAATTTAAATCACAATTTAAATTGAAATCAGGTGTGTTTTTAGTAGATTAGCAAAAAAATATGTTTCTGTCCTTAAAATTATATTTTCTGAAGCACCCTAAAAACAAAGTATTTTGAATATATTGGGTTTTTGTTCTTGTAGTTGCTCAAATGGTAAAATGTCTCATTTTACCCCTTTACTCTACAAAATCATCAAAATGTCCTTTTTTATTAATCTATTTGATGTAAAAATTACCATTTTTTGAACATAAAATTTCTTTAATTATTTTTTATTATTATTATTTGTTTTATGTTGAAAGAGTCCTTCCTCTTGTGTAACTGAAATACCTTCCTTTGTGTGTGTTTTCCCACCGGTTTTGATCGTCTGTCCAACCCTTATTTGTTTCACCTGTGATAGTTGCCCTCCCCTCGCTTGTGTATTTAAGTTGTGTGTTCCTCTTTCATTGCCAGTTTGTCTTTGAACAATGTGTCAGGTGTCCCTGTCATTTTGCCAGTGTTTGTTGCCCCTGTGTTTTTGGACTTTCTTTGTTTCCCTGGACCTTGGCTATTCTTTTGGATTTCGGTTTTTGCCTGCTCCTTAATGGATTTGTTTGGGTATGATGGAGTGCTCTATGGTTTTGACGCTTGCCGATCTGACCTCCCCGTTAAGCCTGTGTAATCTTCCCTCTATTTATATTAAATCTTTGATCTTTTATTGTTATTAAATCTTTGAACTGCATCTGCTCTGCCTCTGGTGTCTGCATCTGGGCCCAAATTTTTTGTGTTTCTACTACCACACTTCCACAACCAAGACGTAAATGTCACCATTTGATGCACCGTAGGAGATTATAGCTTTAAAGGTTCAGTCTGTAATATTTAGGAGGATCTATTAGCCAAAATTCAATATAATACACACAACTGCCTTGTTTCTACAGTAGCCCAAATTAACAAATTGCTCTACAGAGCAAGTTTCGTTTCTACATTGAATATGTATGAAAAAAGGAGAAGTAGGAGTAGTAGGAGAAGTAGTAGTAGGAGTAGTAGGAGTAGTAGGAGTAGTAGAAGGAGTAGTAGTCATAATCATCTAGTTTGTTAGAAGCAAGAAGAGACATGAAATAACAAAACATAAAAAACAAAACCAAGTCATGAAGACCATGAGATAGAATTCATTAAATACACACCTATCCTCAGGAAGAGTGATAAAAGGGACACCAGCTGCCCATTAATCCAAATGACGTTTATGAGCATTTTTTTCAATGTTTTAATTTGTTTTTATTAATTAATATTTGTTATGTTTCAATATCTCTATTTAGTCCAGCTTCAAACAAAGTGAATAAAAATTAAATCAATCAAATCAAATATCACTGTCATTTGTCATAAAGTAAAGCAAAAACTAATAATCATTATATAAAGAAGATAAAGAAAAGTTTCTTACCACGTTCTTCCACTTACTGTGTAAACTCTCTGAGTTTGTTGAAGGCAGTTTGCCTCTGTGTCTGCAGACAGATGTGTCTGAATTTATATATTTCAATTTCAACCTGTAGACCAATCAGGTTTGAGTAAGGTTTTTTTTACTTCATTGAGGAAATGGAACAGTGAATTTGTCAAAGTCATGACTAAACAACACACAAAGGTAGCTTTGAGTGAACATGGATTACATTTTTAGAAGCCCACAATGACATCAAAGACTCGTCACTGAACACAACATTTACCACTGATGAAGTCTTCCTTATAGCAAGACGATATTAATTTTGAAGTTCAAGTTTTGAACTGAGTGTCCCAGTTTGGGGGTCACAGCCCCCAATGCTCCGATTACCACTGGCACCACTGTTGCTCTTACTTTCCACATCTTTTCTAGCTCCTCTTTCAGCCCTTGGTATTTCTCAAGCTTCTCGTGTTCCTTCTTCTTGATGTTGCTGTCGCTTGGGATTACCACATCTATCACTGCAGCCTTCTTCTGCTGTTTGTCGATCAACACGATGTCTGGTTGGTTAGCCATCACCAGTTTGTCAGTCTGGATCTTGAAGTCTCACAGGATCTTAGCTCGGTCATTCTCAACTACCTTAGGAGGTGTCTTCCATTTTGACCTTGGGACTTCCAGCCCATACTCATGGCAGATGTTCCTGTATACTATGACAGCTAACTGGTTATGCCATTCCACATACGCACTTCCTGCCTGCATCTTACACCCTGCTGTTATGTGCTGTACTGTCCCAGGGGCATCCTTGCCCAGTCTGCACCTGGGGTCCTGCCTGGTGTGGTAGACCCCAGCCTCTATTGATCTTGAGTGCCTGTTCTTGTGCCGCCATGATTAGTGCTTCTGTGCTGTCCTTCAGTCCGGCCTTTTCCAGCCACTGGTAGGATTTCTTGATATCAGCCGCTTCTTCTATTTGTCTGTGGTACATGCCGTGCAGCGGCTTGTCCCTCCATGAAGGTTCTTTGTCTTCCTTGTCCTTATTTTCGGGTTTCTGCTGCCTGAGGTATTCACTAAGCCCTTCATCTTTGGGGGCCATCTTCCTGATGTACTCCTGGATCTTCGGCATTTCATCCTGGACAGTGGTCACCAGCCCTCGTCCTCCCTCGCTACGCTTGGAGTACAGTCTCAGGGTGCTGGATTTGGGGTGAAACCCTCCATGCATTATGGGGAGCTTTCTTGTCTTGATGTCATTAGCCTCTGTCTCCTCCTTTGGCCAGTTTATTATACCAGCGGGGTATCTGATGACTAGCAGGGCGTATGTGTTGACGGCTTGGATCTTGTTTTTCCCGTTCAGCTGACTTTTCACAACCTGCCTTACTCTCTGTAGGTATTTGGCTGTGGTGGACTTCCTTGCTGCCTCCTCATGGTTTCCGTTAGCCTGCGGCACCCGAAGGTATTTGTAGCTGTCCTGAACATCTGCAATGTGGCCTTCAGGTAGTTCAACCCCCTCGGTTCTGATCATCTTCACTCTTTGATACCATGCGACCGCACTTGTCCAGTCCGAACGACATTCCAATGTCGTTGCTGTAGATCCTGGTAGTGAGGATCAGTGAGTCGATGTCTCGCTCATTTCTGGCATACAGCTCGATGTCATCCATGTAGAGGAGGTGACTGATGGTTGTTCCACTTCGGAACCGGTATCTGTAGCCAGTCTTTGTGATGATCTGGCAGAGGGGGTTCAGGCCTGTGCAGGACAGCAGCAGTGATAGTGCATCGCCTTGGTATATGCCGCACTTGATGGTGACTTGTGCAATTGGCTTTGAGTTGGCTTCCAGACTTGTTTTCCACAGCCCCATTGAGTTCTTGATGAAGGCTATTAGTGTCCTGTTGATCTTTTACATTTCCAAGCATTCCAGTATCCATGTATGTGGCATTGAGTCGTAGGCTTTCTTGTAGTCAATCCAGGCGGTGCACAGATTGGTCTGCCTGGTCTTGCAGTCTCGAGTGACTGCTCCGTCAACGAGTAGCTGGTGCTTGGCTCCCCTGGTATTACTACCCATTCCCTTCTGAGCCCTGTCCATGTACTGACCAATGGTTTTGCTTATTTTTCTTATTAATAAATCAATTTGTTATTTAGTTTACCTGTGTGTCTCCCGTTTTTGTTACAGTCCGAGGGCTGGGCTGTGACAGTACATACACATGTTCACTACTGTAAAATAGTATATTTATATAAAAGTATAAAAGTTGAGGTTTAAGGCTTTTTAATAATAAAAATTAAAAAGTCAACTACAGCCCATCTCTAATGTGATCGTAGTGTTTACAGTCTTTCTCTTTAGCACCCCCAGTGGACATTTGTTTCTCAAAACTGTGGCAAAATGTACCTGAGGGTACGTAATTGTGGCGCTGCAAAAATGAAAACACATGCAAACCACAAGCAAATAATGTAACATCTTTAACAACACAAGTCTAACCAGCTTGGCTGATCATAGCGATATTTTCTGGTCTTGAACCGGTATTCAGATTTTTTTGCGGAAGGAAATAACAGTAATCATTCAGAAGTCCGGGGATTTAGCATCAGCATATCAGTCTTCATCTCTTTATCTTGGACTTATCCCTGACAGGCTAAGTCAATTTGGCTTCAGCAAAAGCTGCCCTACTGCTGGACTCTTCATCAAGATTCTCAAACATTTTCTAGAACAGATGACCTACTCGGCTCCAAAAAGAACTGTGAGAAAACAAAATGGTGGAAAATGGTGTATTTATTTAAGTAATGAGGCTGATATTTTCACGTTCAGTTTCACACATCAGCATCAACACAACACATCCACAGAAACCCAATCAAATACAGAAACGCTGCCAAAACAGAAGTAAGTTTCTTGTGGCTCATTTGTAGTGTGTTTCTGTAGTTGGGTTGTCTGTCAGCATGTCTCAGACTCACAGTGTGCCAAATCTTCTGCTTTGGTTTTTGGACGGGCCGGTGTAAAAAACAAAATTTGTTTACATATGTATTTGTTTTGAGTATTATTTGTGTATTTATTACTGTTTTTTAATTCAGACATGGCACAGCAAATTTCGTTGTACATAAACTTGTGCAATGACAATAAAGTCTATTCACAGTGGTGCCCAGCTGCCCATGTTTCCCCCAACCCTGAGTGAGATGGCAGAAAGGATATGTTAGCTAACTAGTTTGTCTAGGTTCTGTGTCACTGTCCAAAGACATGCATCAACACTGAACACACATCAGAAATGTTTGCAGGACATCTGATCCAGAAAGGTTCACAATGAAAATGGTCTCAAGTTTCAGAAAATCCTGTTTAGACGACTAAACAGTCTCTAATGGAGCAGCTCTGACACACACAATTGAATTCATACAGTTCATCAAACACACACACACACACACACACACACACATTTAGTGTTTTATTTATTTGATTTGATTTATTAAATGAACTGTATGAATTGAATTGTTCTTTTGTATGACCCTAGCTTTGGCAACACTGTTCTTTTGACATTCATGCCAATAATGCAAATTGAAATTGAATTGTTGTTACGGCACCCTGAGTGGTGAAAAGCGCACAGAGGGGCATAAGTTTTAGACATGCTCACTCAGTTATTTCCCATCTCTCAACTACTTTTACTTTTTTGAAAATAAAATGAATAGTTTAAGTCTGTTAAAATGACCCAGAGTACTCATTGATAATAAATATTTTAAATACTATGATAAAAAAATATACAATTTAATCATACTGCACTAAAACCCCAAACTCTCATGACTTCACTGTGCTCAGTGGTGGCTCCCTGGATGTTTATTGGTGTGACTGGAACCCTTAAATCACACCAGTTTTTCTGTCTTTATTTAGCAGGGGAAATTGATGACAAACAGTATAATGCAGGACATTCAGTCCATGTTGAGTAATGTTCAAACAGATCGACTGTAGTAATTTGGGTTGATGTTGTTTTTTCCATCATAACTCAACTTTTAAAAGCCTGTTTAACTCTGGTCTCTAAAACAGAGAAGGCCTTTATGCAAAGTGTTTTGTAATTTGTGTGCTGCCGTGCAGGAAGTGTCAGATGTTTTTGCCTTTCATGGATGACCCATGTACCACTCCCTCTAAATCCCTGACGTTTTACACTAAACTACAGGAGCTAGAAAAGATAGTGAGCTAACAAAGTTGTAAATTATAGATCTTCTAATGAAACACACGCTACTGTCATTAACCTCTGTCACTGTCCTTGCACTCGCTGCAGCCAATCAGCATCCTTCCTTCTCTGCTTCTTGTGTTATTTCAACAAAGTGATAAAATAAGAAAATTAAAAGTTTCTGAGTGAGAGGTCAGTCCTGCCTAATCTCTCAAACTGCACTAAAGAGACAATTGCACATGTCAAAGTTAAGTCATGTCGAACTGACTGAACTGGCTCATTTGCATTCCATCTAGACTCTGTATTTTAAAAGGGGTTGATGCTGCAGAGATGTTGAAATCCCCCCCTGATGGAGTGTAAATTTGCAAGATGTGAAGGCTTCTGCTGAGCTGATCTGGACCTGCATCTGATGAGCAGGATGTGAATGGGGTGGAGGAGGGCCGTAGCGATACGTAGAGAAATGTACAGCTGTCAGCAGAGGAGAGAACAGATTCATATTGTGATAGTTCATGATTGGCTGAGTTGATCATGGCGAAACCTTATTGAAAAACTAGGTGAGAACAACCATATTCAGCTGTTAGAGGCAGGGAGAGAGAGAGTTGTGAATGAGTGACACATAAGGACAGTCTTCCTGGGCAGAGCTTCATTTGTTGTGGCAAAATATGCCAATAAAATCTACAACATAAAAGACAAAGAATGTTTAATCTCTCTGTAAATTTGCAGGTCATGATGATTACTATTCATATTCAAAGTTTGAGAAAAAGGTTTCTCTGAAATCATTTGTAGGTGCCACTAAAGAACAAATCTGTTTGAGCAAATTTTAAAATGATTAACTTATAAGTCAAAAAGGGTTGGGAGCCACTGATGTAGAGCATGTCTCCAGCTCATGTCTAACACTGTTGCCCATAAAGCACTGGTGTGGATTTCCCCCCAGTGATGAGTAAGGCTGTCAAACCAGTTAGTTTTTCTGCATACTCATGCTGCCCATCCCTTTTAGCCCACAAATTTTTTCGTTCACGCACTTTGTTAAACAATGACCCCAGTTAGGGACAAACAGACCTCAGTCATTTACCAACATTCTCATGTCACAACTGAAGACATTGTTTCTGTCTCATCTTACACCGGGACAGTAAACACCCACACAGGTGCTCTGAGAAACATTCTCGTATCACAATTTAAGACATCATTTTTCTGCATGTTCTTCTGTACACTCTCATCTCATATTTCACCTAATAACTCCTCATGACTGTCAGGTGGAGGGCCAACTTTGCTTGATTGCTATCTCACTTTCCAGTTAGTATTTGACACGATCATTTTGTCAGTTACAGTTTTTTACAACTGCTTACACACAAAATCTTTCACACGGTTTTTGAAACATCTCACTCAAAGAGCAAAACCTCACCTCAAATTTCCAAAACCATAAGCTATTTCTCTTTTTCTATTATTCTTTCAATTGCACTACACACAATTCTCTGGAGGGAAAAGAAGAGAAAGAAGGAGAGCCATCACTGATGAGATCAGTGCCACACTTATAAATATAATTTGAACCTTCAGAACAAACTAATGGTTATTTCAGCAGAACAGTATTGTAAAATAAGTATTATTTTTAGCAATAAAAGTAAAAAATAGTTTATAAAGTTTACGGTTTCCTTTTCTTGTATGCTGCTGGACAAAACACTGTGCTACTGTTACAGCAGTAATGATTACTCTGCATTGGTGTTTACAGGGTACTTTTCAGTACCTCTTAGCAGATACTTTCACCATAGAACATTGCATGGAAATGTACACATAACCCCATGAAAAACAAAACAGCTTTAGATTTAGAACAACAGTGTGTAAATGAACAAGAACTTACTATTATGAAAAAAGTGTTTTGGTGTTTGGCATTTTGAATGCAGTGTTTCATTTTGAAGGAGAGGCATTTTGGATTCTGTGTGTGCAGTTTTGCGAATTGTGTGTAGAGTTTTGAAAAAAGGAGACATAGTTTTGAAAACGTGTGTAAGCAGTTGCAAAAAACTGATCGATTCATCTTTTTTTCTATAGTTGTTTCCCAACTAACTGTCCAAAACCAAAAGATATGACGTCTGCTGAGAATATGAGCAAATCATAACATTTGAGAAGCTGGAACAAGTGGTTTGAGACAAAAATTCAACTTTTTGATGAATTGTCGTTGTGGTCATTTAAATGGTTGCATGCAGAAAAAAGTGACTAATACCTCAGAAATTTAAAAAATCGAGACTGATTTTTTAAATTTCTGAGGTATTAGTGAGATACAAAAAATGTTTCAATTACTAACCAACATACAGATTTTTTAATTTGTATTATTATTTGCATTTGGAATATTTGGAATGGGATTATTCAGCTTTTAAACCATCAAACATTTTATCTACTAACAAAATTAACATTCATACAATCTAACAGGATAAAAATCAAAAGTCAATCATTCAGTCAAACAGAAAACTAACAGTTGCTCAAACACAGTTTTGCAGTCACCTGAGATCACCTGGTTTTGAAAACAGCGTGATGTCACAGCAAGTCTGGGATGGTGTGGTGATCATCAGTGATCACCAGACCTGACTCAGCTACAACATGTGTATGATTAGTACATGGACTTTTATGAGCTCATTCATTCAACCTGAGCAGAGATCTAATCAAGCTGGAAATGTGTGATTCAATACAGACGAGTGAAGGTGAGAGTTGTGTGTGTGTGTTTCTTCATCCTTCTCCTTTTAGGTTACTATCCCCCTGGTTTAAGTGCAAAACGTGTATGCAGGGACACAATGTTACTGCAAGAGCCAGAAAACTATGAAGCTCTGCTCCATCAAATATCTACAACTCTGTGAAAAGTTGTAAATAAGCATACCGGTTGTTGGGACATAGGTTCTTCATGTGAACACACGTCACATATTATATGAAACAGGTTCTGCAGCTGTTAGACATGAGGGGAAACCCAGCACTTCCTGCTGTGAGCCATGTGAAAAAGAAAATCAAACTTAATACCCATTGATTAATAAAGAACTCATTACACCACAACAAAGTAAAGGTAAAGGTGCTTTATTGTCACACACACATATGTGTAGTGAAATTCATTCATCTCTCAAAGGAGCAGTTTCTAAAACTGCAACACAAGGACATCAAGTTGAAGAAAATTCAACAATTGTCAGAAAAACAAACAGTTGCTGTCCATGAAAATACAGCTGCTGTGAACAATAGCCCCCTCCTGTGGCCACATGATGCCACTGTGGCTCCCATTCTCCTAAAATAATTTAAAAAATGTTCTCTAAAAGGTAATAGCATTTTTAAGGGAAGAGCAACCCAGTAAAAATCTTAATAATTGATGATTATTTTAATGTTTTAAAGCATTCTAATATATATATATATATATATATATATATTAAAATATGTTTTGTTATAAAGAAAAGTAATACATGGTTATTAACAGCTTTGAGTGTGTAAAAAATGTTTTCTGTAAAAACATTTTCTTGTTCCAGCTTCACAAAAGTGAAGCTTTGCTGCTTTTCCTTTTAATTTATTTAATATATTTGTACTGTTGGTTACACAAAGCAAGCACTGTGAAGGTGTCACTTTGCACTCTGGGTAATTGTGACGCATTTCTTACTTTTTTCAGAATTTAGAAAATCAGTCTATGAAGAAAATTATAAGCAGATTGATCAACAATGAAAAGGATCATTACTTGCTCTCCGATACAAGATAGTTGTGAAAATGAGCTCCAGCTCAACAATTACAAAACTAAAATCCTGCTTTTACATGAGTGCATGAGTAAAAATAATCTAATGGGCAGTAATAGTCACAGGACAGGTCTTCCTGCAATGACTACTTTTACTTTTAATTCTTTAGTACATTTTCCTGATGATACTTTTACTATAGTAACATTTTCGACGCAGGATTTTACTTGGAACAGACAGTGTGGTAATAAGTAAAGTAAATGATCTGAATACTTTGTGAGTATACAGGACCAGTTAGATGAACTGTTTCTTCATCAATCACACTTTTTCCAAACAACACAACAAAGCACAACAGCACTAGTTTTTATTTTTACATTTATCTGGGCTGACCTGAACATCAACATTTCACAAGTTATCCAGCAGAATTTAAAGTAATTCCAGCTGGAACATCAAAGTGATAAACACAGCCATGCATCGATAATTATAATCCAGTAATATAATAGGCTACTGTATCCTACTTTCACATAGTAGAAGACCTGAGTGCTTCATTCACTTACGCACAGTGAAAACATTAATGAATAATGTGTGTTTGTTGGTGTGTGAAGAATACAGTAATTAAAGCACATCCTGCTGAACTACTGAGGAAAGAGAGGAGACTGAAACTGCTCCTGGTAAGCCGTCTGAGGGGGGCGCTGTTCCAGGTCAGCAGGACGGTGACGGAGGACAGTCAGCGCTCTCAGGGTGCGGAGGTCAAAACTCTGCTGGTAGTCTTCACTCGGAGGGTTTGGAGACTGACGAGACTCGTGGACGGACTGAGACCTTCCGCTGTGAGGATTATAGCTGCAACATGTTGAAGGACAGTAAAGTATTTTATTTGAGGATATTGTGATTGTTATTAGACGTCCTACCACTACTAGACAGATTACCATAAAACTTATTCTGTCTGTTCCTAGTCACCAGAGGATGAATGAGTTTGATTACTCTGTGACTTTGCTCTAGCAGCCCCGTCAGCACACATTTTCAACTTCTATCCATCCATATTCTCCTGTCTACCAGTGGCCCGCTCGCAGTGGCAGCAAGCTAAGCAATGCAGTCCAGACTTCACTCTCCCCAGCAACGTTTTCCAGCTCCTCTTGGGTTAGGTAAAAGTACTTTATTGTCACATACACATATGTGTAGTGAAATTCATTCATCCCTCAAAGGAGCAGTTTCTAAAACTGTACAACTATAATACAAAATCTATATAAATCTAAATATAGATTTATATGTTATAGAGCAACGTGGCACCCCCCTCTCCATCCTTTGGACCCACCATCCATCGGAAGATCCGCTGGGGTCGGGTGCGCTGCCACATGGGTGGCAGTGAAGGTCAGGGACCTCGACGGACCAGACCCGGGCGGCAGAGGCTGGCTCTGGGGACGTGGAACGTCACCTCTCTGTGGGGGAAGGAGCTGGAACTTGTGCGGGAGATGGAGCGCTACCAATTAGATCTGGTGGGGCTGACCTCCACGCACAGTCTCGGTTCTGGAACCGTACTCCTTGATAGGGGATGGACACTATTCTTCAAGGCGGGTGTGGGGATACTCACAAGTCCCCGGCTGAGCACCGCTACGTTGGAGTTTACTCCGGTGAACGAGAGGGTCGCCTCCCTACGCCTTCGGGTACTGTGGGGGGGGAAATCTGACTGTTGTTTGTGCATATGCACCAAATAGCAGTTTAGAGTATTTGGCCTTCTTCGAGACCCTGAATGGAGTTCTGTATGGGGCTCCAGTAGGGGACTCCATAGTTCTGCTGGGAGACTTCAACGCGCATGTGGGCAATGATGGAGATACCTGGAAAGGCGTGATTGGGAGGAACGGGCCGTTCCTCCCAATCACCCTGATCACCCTGATCTGAACCCGAGTGGGTGTTTGTTGTTAGACTTCTGTGCTAGTCATGGATTGTCTATAATGAACACCATGTTCGAGCATAAGGATGCTCATAAGTGTACATGGTACCAGAGCACCCTAGGCCGAAGATCAATGATCGATTTTGTAATCGTTTCATCTGATTTGAGGCCGCATGTTTCGGACACCCGGGTGAAGAGAGGGGCAGAGCTGTCAACTGATCACCATCTGATGGTGAGCTGGGTCAGGGTTGGTAAGCCCAAACGGGTAGTGCGGGTGAACTGGGAACGTCTGGAGGAGGCCCCTGTCCGTGAGATCTTCAACTCAAACTTCCGGCGGAGCTTTTCTGGCATCCCTGTGGACGTTGGGGACATTGAACAGGAGTGGGCAATGTTCAAAACCTCTATTGCTGAAGCTGCAGCGGAAAGCTGTGGTCTCAAGGTCTTAGTGGCCTCAAGGGGCGGTAACCCTCGAACACCGTGGTGGACACCGGTGGTCAGGGAAGCCGTCCGACTGAAGAAGGAGGCCTTCCAAGATTTGTTGTCTCAGAGGACTCCGGAGGCGGTTGCAAGGTACCGACGGGCCCGAAGGACTGCAGCCTCTGCTGTGGCAGATGGAGAGCAGCGGGTGTGGGAGAAGTTCGGAGAAGACAAGGAGAAGGACTTTCGGTCGGCACCAAAGTGTTTCTGGAGAACTGTCCACCATCTCAGAAGGGGGAAGCGGGGAACCGTCCAAGCTGTGTACAGTAAGGATGGGACCTTGCTGACCTCAACTGGGGAGGTAATTGGGCGGATTTGAGGAACTCCTAAATCCGATTGACACGCACTCTTTAGTAGAGGCAGAGCTCGAGGCTGATGGGGGATTCTCGTCAATTTCCCTGGTGGAAGTCACTGAGGTAGTCAAACAACTCCACAGTGGCAAAGCCCCAGGGATTGATGAGATCCGCCCAGAAATGCTGAAAGCTTTGGGTGTGGAGGGGCTGTCTTGGATGACACGTCTCTTTAACATTGCATGGAAATCGGGTACAGTACCCAAGGAGTGGCAGACTGGGGTGGTGGTTCCCCTGTTCAAAAAGGGGGACTAGAGAGTGTGTGCCAATTACAGGGGTATCACACTTCTCAGCCTTCCCGGTAAAGTCTATTCCAGGGTGCTGGAACGGAGGGTTCGGCCGATTGTCAAACCTCAGATTGAAGAGGAACAATGCGGTTTTCGTCCCGGTCGTGGAACAACTGACCAGCTCTTTACTCTCACAAGGATCCTGGAGTGGGCTTGGGAGTATGCCTATCCAGTCTACATGTGCTTTGTAGATCTGGAGAAGGCGTATGACCGGGTCCCCCGGGAGATGTGGGAGGTGCTGCGGGAGTATGGGGTGAGGGGGGCCCTTCTCAGGGCTATCCAATCCCTGTACATCCAAAGCGAGAGCTGTGTCCGAGTACTCGGCAGTAAGTCGGACTCTTTCCAGGTGAGGGTTGGCCTTCGCCAGTGCTGCGCTTTGTCACCTATCCTGTTTGTGATATTCATGGACAGGATATCGAGTCGTAGTCGTGGCGAGGAGGGGCTGCGGTTCGGGGGGCTTGGGATCTCGTCACTGCTTTTTGCGGATGATGTGGTCCTGATGGCATCATCGGTCTGTGACCTTCAGCTCTCACTGGATCGGTTCGCAGCCGAGTGCGGAGCGGTTGGGATGAGGATTAGCACCTCTAAATCTGTGGCCATGGTTCTCAGCAGGAAACCGGTGGAGTGCCAACTCCAGGTAGGGAATGAGTCCTTACCCCAAGTGAAGGAGTTCAAGTACCTCGGGGTCTTGTTCACGAGAACTGGAGCAGGAGATTGGCCGGAGAATCGGAGCAGCGGGGGCGGTAATGCACTTGCTTTACCGCACCGTTGTGGCAAAAAGAGAGCTGAGCCGTAAGGCAAAGCTCTCGATCTACCGGTCGATTTTCGCTCCTACCCTCACCTATGGTCATGAAGGTTGGGTTATGACCGAAAGAACGAGATCGCGGGTACAAGCGGCCGAAATGGGTTTCCTCAGGCTGGTGGCTGGTGTTTCCCTTAGAGATAGGGTGAGAAACCTGGCCATCCGCGAGGAGCTCAGAGTAGAGCCGCTGCTCCTTTGCGTTGAAAGAAGCCAGTTGAGGTGGTTTGGGCATCTGCTAAGGATGCCTCCTGGACGCCTCCCTACGGAGGTGTTCCAGGCACGTCCAGCGGGGAGGAGGCCTCGGGGAAGACCCAGGACTAGGTGGAGAGATTATATCTCCACACTGGCCTGGGAACGCCTCGGGATCCCCCAGTCAGAGCTGGTTAATGTGGCTCGGGAAAGAGAAGTTTGGGGTTCCCTGCTGGAGCTGCTCCCCCCACGACCCGATCCCGGATAAGCGGATGAAGATGGATGGATGGATGGATGGATGTTTATAGTTTATATGTCCTGGGTCTACCCTGGGGTCCCCTACCAGTTGGATGTGGCAATAAAACCTCCAAAGGAAGGCCCTGATCCAATGCTCCTCACTTTATCTCTTAAGGGTGAGTCCAGCCACCCTACAGAGGAACCTCATTTCAGCTGGTTCACTGCCCAAAGCTCATGACCACAGACGAGGGTTGGAACATCTAGATCGACTGGTAAATCAAAGCTTTGCCTTTCAGTTTAACTCCATCTTCAACACAACGGTCCGCCACAGCACCCGCATTACTTCTGACACTGCACCAAACCTCTTTCTCTTTTAACCCTCCTTCACTCGGGGCAGCAACTCGTTGGGAGTATTGAGGGAGCAGTCCACCATTTTCAGGCAGAGAGCCATAGCCTCAGACTTGGAGGTACTGACTATTTTTCAACCTGTACATGTTAATATATATAAAAAAAGAAAAACTTGCAGCCATGTTATTATACACATTAATCCTCCCCAGAGGATGAACCCTTTGCATTCTGGAAACACTAAGTGACCTTTCCTCTAGCTCCATCTTTTGCAACAACTTTAACCTTTAACCAACCTTGACTTTTTAGGCAGGAAATTTAAAATACTAATAACTAATTCCCTGTGTCCATGTATCAGGGTATCCTTTATTGGCTGGATTGCTGTTGAATTTTTCAGAGCAGATTCATACTCCCCAGGTAAAAACACTTCTAAATAATTTATAATTTATCATCTCCCTACAGTTGTTGTTTTGTTTGTTGTTGTTACATTCAGCTCCCTCTGTACTGATCATCATATAATAATGACCACGTCGGTTCAAGACTTTTATGGCCCTTCTGATCATATAAATTCTTGGTCAAGTGCCGGAACAAAATCTTTATGATATAACACAATTCAGTGCGCCACTTCAAACATTTAGCAAAGATTCACATACAGCACAAACCCATAACCTTACCCACAATCCTGTGAGTGGACAATATGGACTCTACCCAGCTGTCCTGGATATAATCCATGTACATCTCTCCCCAGACGTGATGATCTTAAATAGAACGGAATAAAAAGTTGAACAATGTTCCCATCACTCAGAATATACACCAAAGTTATATTTTAGTTTTGGCCAGTGGTGAAAGATAATTTTGCTCATGTACTGTAATTCAGTACCAATTTGAAGTACTTGTACTTCAGAATTACCTTTTCATTTAACTTTATACTTCTACTTCACTACATTTCCAAGGGAAATATTGTACTTTTTATCTTTTAATGAAGGACTGAATATAATTGATTGTTGCTGCTGCTGCTCACTCACTTTGGTGTGAACGTTGTCGGTCCGTCAAGTTTTCTGGAGTCCTGAGACTCTCTGAACTCATGCAGCCTCAAAGCAACACCAGATCCTGCCATCACTAACGAGGCGAGGATGAGTCAACAGTCCGAGCAGCTCCAACAGAGTTTCCTGTGGATGAACACAGATGTACATCCATCTGCAGGAGCTCTGTACAAATCTTTCTTTCTAAAGTGTCTTAAGTGAAAGTATGATATATAATCAGGAAATGTACTTAAAGTATTAAATATAAAAGTTCTCAATGTAGAAAAATGTCTGTGATTGCTGAACTACAATGTATTAGATTATTGGATTATTATTCCACATGCATTCATGTAAAAGCAGAATTATACTGCTGTTGAGCTGGAGCTCATTTTGAACTATTTTATATCGGACTGCAGCTTTTGATCATTTATGGATTTATCTGCGTAATATTTTTCTCTGAAGTTCTGAAAATAGTGATAAATGCCTTCACAGTTACCCAGAGCCCACAGTGACACCTTCACAATGCTGGTTGTGTCCCACCAAAAGTCCAAACCTCAACATTATGACACAAATATTATAATTATTAAAGGAAATGCACATTTGAGAAGCAGGAACCACGAAATGTTTTTACATTGGAAAAAAAAGTTATTTGTATGTTTTATGTTCTAAAAACTTAACTTGTTACTACTATCTAAAATAATAAATAAATACATAAACAAATAAATGCTGGGAAGTAAAAAGAACATTATATCATTCTGAGATGTTTGTTCTTAAGTACAGTACTTGAATAAATGTACTTAGTTATATTCCACCACTGACCACTAATCATAAAGCTTTACGAATAAATAAATAATCAGTAAATAGTTTGTTGACCCATTCTTGGATACTCTGGTGTGTAATGGCATTTATGGCCTCTAGAGGGTGCTAGTGAGATTTGAGATTCTCAGTCAGGTCATTCCCGACATGCAGAAAATGTTGAATCAAAGTCTAGTTGCAGGTACAAGAAAGACAAGTCACAAAACCTGAAGTAGAGGTGTGAACAGGAGCCTTTTAGTCCTCATGGGCTCACAGCCTCAGTGACTTCAGCTCTGCTGCTGCAGAAAATCTGAAATAAAAAATAGGTTGACGAATGCAATAATTAAGAGACTATTGTAATTAGACACCAGCAGAGAAGTAACTAAGTACTGCATTTACTCTACTGTACTTTACTTTAGTACCTTTTTTTCATACTTAACTTAATTTATCTGAAAGCTTTACAAATTAAAATGCAAACAAAACACAACAGGAGTTTATATGGCAGTTTATATAAGTAAGCTAAAACGATGACTTGATTAATTGATTAGTTTATTGACAGAACATTCATTATTTTTAATTATTTTGATAATGGTTTAAGTCTTTTTCATGGAAAAAAGCTAAACATTTGGTTCCATCCTCCATCAAATAGCCTTCGGGCTAATTCTAGCACATTTACATTGCTGAAAAGCTAATATCTTCATTGAAATGTACTGTCCCTTTAAATTAAATAAATAAATAAATAAATTTGAGGACTTTCTACTTTTCCTGGTAATTACGTATGTTAATAGTAGTTTCAAGTGTTGGTTGGACAAAACAAACATTGTGAAAGTTTAGACAATCATTCAATCTATGGAAAAATAATCAGCAGATTTATTCATAATGAAAATAAGCATTAGCTGCAGTCTGATACAAAATAGTTGAAAATTAGCTCCAGTTGACAACTACAGAAGTAAAATCTGAGTAATAATAATGTGATGATAGAATGTGTACTAGTATAACAGTGTATTAGTACTTTTGCTTTATGGATCTGAATACTAGTTCCAACGCTGTTAAACACCAGAAGAAAACACAAACTTTAAAATAATGACACACAGTATTTAAGCCTCAGTGTGCCTACTGTAAATGTGACAAAAGCCATTTACAATTTCTGGTCTAAAGTCCCACCTCCCTTTATTAGTTTGAAAAACCATCAGCAGCAGAATTACCTGCAGAAGAGTTGCTGACCTGGAGTCAGTTGGAGTCTTATTTGGAAACTGGAGGATCGCTCTGCTGTACTCGAATCTGTTCCACTTTATTTCGTCAGCAGTTACCGCGTCCTCTTCTCTTTTGTATATTAGTGTATGTTTTATTCTGTTCTCTACATCCCTGCAGGAGAACGAGGACAGAGAAACCCAACACTGCACGCTGACAACAAAGCAAACTGATACTGGTAACCACACACACACACACACACACACACACACACACACACGCAGCTACTATGGTTACTGTAGGACTCAATGGACGCAACACATAATATGTAATAATATATTATCATAATGTCCATAATAAATATAGAAAACCTTTTATCCACTGTGTGACAGCCTCAGAACCTCAGGCTGGGCTCTGCTGGCTGTTCTCTGTCCCGGCTCAAGACTAAAGGTGACCGGGCTTTTGCAGTCAGGTCTGAACTCCCTGGCTTAAGATCTGAGGCTGCAGAATCAGTGACAGCGTTTAAATCACTTCTCGAAGGTTTTTATGAACACTAGCGCACTTTTTTAATTGCCAAATGTCTGTTTTATTGTTATTTGTATTGTTGTTGTATCTTTTATTCCATTACATCATCATTCAATTTGTTATTTTTCTATTCGTCGTCTTTGCAGTCCTTAAATATTTTAACCATGTAAAGCAGTTTGTAACTTTGATTTGAAAAGTGCCGTTAAAATACATATTATTATCATTATTATCATTTATTTTAGAATATGGACATTAGAGAAGGAAAAAAGTCATGTTTTTGTAATTCAAAATCATCAGTGAAAGACATGATGACATAATGTGCAGACGTTCATGCTCCCTAGATGATAAACGCTTTTTATTTCTTACTGTAATGCTTATTGTTACTTTTTTAGTGGTTGGTTTTATTAATTTTTATATTATTTGTTTTTATAATGTAAATCTGGCACACATGAGCTCCTGTTCCTCAATTTGTTTTTATTTTTCTGAGTGTAAATAAAGGTTATACGGTGTGTATATACTGTTCAAATAACACAAGAAGCTTGAAAAATACCAAAGGCTGAAAGAGGAGCAAGAAAAGATGTGGAGAGTAAAAGCAACAGTAGTGCTAGTGGTAATCGGAGCACTGGGGGTCGTGATCCCCAAACTGGGAGAGTGGCTCAGTCCTAGGAACAGCTAAGATCCTGCACAGAACCCTCAAACTCCCAGGCCTCTGGTAGAGGATCCGAGCATGAAGATGACACACACCACCCCACCAGTGGTGAGAAGGGAACATTTTTATTTGGTTTTTATATACAGCACTGTGCGAAAGTTTTAGGCAAATGTGGGAAAATGCTATAAAGTAGAAACACTAGATTATATTTATCAATTAACAAAATGCAAAGTGAGTGAACAGAAGAAAAATCTAAGTCAAATCAATATTTGGTGTGACCACTGTTTGCCTTCAAAACAGGATAAATTCTTCTAGGTACACTTGCACTTAGTTTTTTGAATGAACTCGACAGGTATGTTGGCCCAAACAGCTCTGAGAGAACTCCCCACAGTTCTTCTGCTTCTCTCTCTTCATGTAATCCCAGGCAGACTCGATGATGTTGAGATCAGGGTCCTGTCGGGGGCCACACCATCACTTCTTCTTTATGCTGAAGATAGTTCTTAACTCTAGCTGTATGTTTCCGCCCGCACTTCCTGGCATTGATAATATATATAATTAAATGGGTCTTCTCAAGAGTGGCAAAAGGTGGACGCCAATTATGGCTCAATCTCCACATCCAAAAAACTATATCAATATATTTGTTTAATTTATATTATTTTACAGTCTATGAAATAAAAAACAAATGCTCATCACATCAGGCTATTAGAGTCTTATGGGTTTTACTTTAAAGTGCTTCTTCTGTCTGAACAGCACACAAAAACACAAAATTTATTAAAAAAAAAAATAAGATAAAACAGAAAGTAATTAATACATACAAAAACCTGAAGCTGTAATAAGCAAATTATAAGCAACAATATCTAAAGATGATTAATTAAAGTTGGAAACATTTTAATGGTATTGTTTCCCGTTGTATATTACTGAATTACATTTTTTTGTTGCTTTTGTATAGTTTGTTTGTAATTAGTAATTGACACCTCTGAACAATATCCACAAACTGTCTCATTTTATAGTGTGGACTGAATTGTTATTTTACAGACTGTAATTGATTAATGCAAAGTAGCAGCAGCTATGTAGGCCTGCAGCCAGACTGGGACCAGGGTCCTCAAACAAAGCATCCATTCACAGCAAGGCTCGGGAGGGAGGGATGGATAGAGGTTGGAGGGGGGTGCTATACATTTAAACCTGAGTAAATTAATGACAGTATAAAACTCAGGGGGAAAAAACTTGTACAAAATAACCACATGGTTGGTTTGAGAGTTACTCCAGTGGATAAATAAGAAGACCTGATATCTGTGCTGTGGACGAGAGGGAGGAGAATTATAACTGAACGGAATCTGGACACATGAATCCAGCACAGAGAGAGAGAGAGAGAGAGAGAGACAACAAAAGCTGGGGACCAACAAAAGCCCTGGATGCCATGAGGAGAGAGATGCTGCATTCAGGTACTCCTCGTAAAGTACAAGAACATCCACAGACTCAGACATGGTAAGAGACAAATCGTAAATATTAGTAATAGTAAATAGGTAGAGCTCAAATGATTAGTCAATCAATTAAATGATCAACAGAAAATAAATCTACAATTATTTTAATAAGATTGATCGCAATTTTTTAATAATGTCTTTGGTTTTTTGTCTGACTAAACAAATCATTTCAATAAATTTGACTCTGGGGGACTGTGATGGTAATATTTTTATTATTTTCTCACATGCTGTAGGCTAAACAACAAATCAATTAACTTGAAAAATAATTTGAAAAAGTCAAACTATACTGTTTTCCCAAGGTCAAGAATGAGCTTTTACTCTCAAGAGATTACTAAAAATAATAATTAGTTGTAGCTCATCAAAATGTCATGATACAGCAAGTCATATTGTGATGTGAAACCAACTGGGTTAAAAAAGTATTACTACGGGCATTTTCATGTGTACAGTATGTAGTAATTTCCTCATTTCCTGCACAAGACATGACAACCTTCAGGCAGAACTAACAGCGCTGTCCATGCTGTCAAATCCATGAACATGATCTATTCTCAGTATCAAGTTTTAGCAGGTTTGATATTCTTCTTCAACTTAAAGCAGAAATCTTTATTTCTTTTTTAAAAAATCTAAATTTTAAGTCACCTGCATCCTCAAGTGTTTTTTGGACAGTAAGACGGGGATGTTTTAGACCATCTAACCATAGTTTTGACAACCTATACATGTTATCCCTGTTCCACACGCATTTTGAAATCCTCAGCTTTGTTTATTTCTAGACAGTCAAGGAATTTATTAATCACAAGTAGATGTAGAACTACTTGCAGTTTGTAAATACATCAGCATCGCAAGGGTGGACTAAACTCTGAAACTGTCTGACGTCTGACAAGGCTTAAAATTTGTCCATAAAAATGTTGGATTGTTTTGGTAACCATTTCGATAAGTGATAATCCTTTTGGTCATTTTTTTAAGCAAAAGTACCAAAACAGTCTCTGGTTTCAGCTTTGCAAGTGTTTGCTGTTGTTATTTCTCCTATATGATAATAAAGTGAATATATATACACCACGATGGTGAAACAAGCTGCCACATGCCATCAGAGCAGGGGCGTCCCTCTCTGACTTCAAGAAGCTCACTTCCGAAAACACTTCCTCTCATAACACCTCCAACCCCTAACCTCCTACTTGCACTTCCTGTGCGCTTCTTCTTCTATCCCCTTACAATTCTCTTGGATTGAAATGTTAGTCGCTTTGGATAAAATCATCGGCCAAATGAGTGAATGTAAATCTTTAGGGTTTGGACTGTTGGTTGGACAAAACAAGCAAATTGAATCAGTTCTGAGAGTAAGAGAGTATCCGTTTTCACTATTTCACACGTAGTAATAATGTAAATATCAGATTACATATCATATAATTGATAGTGACAGTGAACTTGTAGTTGCAGCCCTAATGGAGATACTTTATTCAGGACTCATTACACAGTTCACAGGCTCACAGTTAGAGCTAGGGTATTTTATGCTTTCTTATACATTTAATAATAATTTATTATCTTGTTGTTTATCAGTATGTATTTTATTGTAGTTTAATTTATTGTATTTATTTATACTGTGTGTGTGATAGAGAGAGAGAGAGAGAGAGAGAGAGAGAGAGAGAGAGAGAGAGAGAGAGAGAGAGAGAGAGAGAGAGAGAGAGAGAGAGAGAGAGAGAGAGAGAGAGAGAGAGAGAGAGAGTGTGAGAGAGAGAAACAAAAAAGAAACAAAGGGAGTAGGAGGCATGAATGGATGTGAGAGGATGCAGCAATTCAAAGGTCTGGATTCCTCTGTGACACATCATGTGCAAATACTTTTTTTGTTCCAGACATTGACAATAAACACACCCTTCCCAATACACACACCTAGTAAATATACACTGCCACGCCAGTGTTGTAAGTAATTGTTAAGCATTATGATAGCTCTGTCTGACCTATATTTCATTGCAATCATCTATATAGAAAACTATGCAAAAATGGAAAATACAAAATATACGACAGGTACAAGCAGTTTATTATACTTGTGGCTGGTGAGTCACCCTTTGTTCAGTTTATATGCATGTACAGTAAAAAATTCGGTAGCCATGACAATTTGTGTCCGGTTTCTGAACATTTTGGTTTTATGCTCTGTTGCTAAAATGTAGCTCTGAAATCAAGTTCATCATGATCCATTTACACCCCGCTGCTACTGCACAACCGACATGCAACATTAATTTCTTTGTGGTTTGCCCCTTCAGGAATGAACAAGTTTTTACATTTGCCAAGTTTCATTTGTGCCCCCTTGAGTTCATGGTGCTGTTTGGACATTACTACAGTTGGGAGTTCTCTTCTGCTTTTTTTTTACAGTCTAGTCAGTGAGCTGTAAATCAGTTACATACACACAGTATGCCCCCACCTGGAACAACTTGGCACTGGTGTGTGCGGGAGCTGTAAATAGCTGAACATGTATGTGCACAGAGCATGTTCCGGGTGCATATTCTTTGCATGAGCATGTGTACGCACATGAAGAAATTTCTGCGTGTATTTCATCATGTCAACCATTGCATGAGTGCAATGACAGATTCTATGCGTCTGACTGACCTGTGTCAAGCACACGAATTGCAGCTCGAGTTATTATTTGACACTGAGCTAAAATCCTCCCAACACAGTCTCATGTCAGCACACTGTCTCCATTCCCCTAATCAGTATGTCAGATGATGCGACCTGAGCAGTGATCTGTTTCTACTCATTTTCACATACCATCATTGTTCAGGTGGGAAGTCCTTTAAGAAGGAAGAAATGCAATAGTACGTCAAACTTGACCCTAGCTCTGGGCCAGGCAGCAGCAGAGGGAGTAAGAGGAATGGGAGGAGAGGTGAAAACAGAGAGATGTCATCAAGGCAATGGAAGAGTTTATGACATCTTGTTCATCACAACGTTGAGTAATAACAGAAAAAGAAAAACAGCAGATCTTTTGGGAGAGGGTTTGAGCTGCAAACATTCTTTATGCAGCCTGAGGTACAGCCTCTTATACAGTCTCTTGCAACTTTGGCCCATAATAACAGCCTTCTTGAAATTCCCCATTAAGATTTTGACTGCTGAGGGTTTGGCTACATATTGGAACGCCACTGTCAGTGGTTGAGTGAATTCCACAGATCTATATTTGCCAGTACTTTTCTCCTTCCTGCCAGTCTATGGTATTTGAGGTTTGGTTCATAGTAAACTATGGTTTTTGTGCAGAATTGAGGAATAAAAGCAGAAATGTTGCCTCTCGCTAAGTAAAAGAAACTGCTTCATAAAGAGATAAACGATGAAGGAGAGGCTAGATGAAACATGGATTAAGGAGAGAGAGCTTAGGGAGAGGAAGACGAGTGATGGAAAAGGGAGATGAGTCCAAGGGATGCTGGATAAGAGTGAAACAGAAACAAAATATTTAGCAGAATTTACATTTGGACCTTTCAGACAAGCAGCTCAAACACAGAGCCAAGAACGCTCTTTGCCTCCTGCTTAGTCAACTTTGACACAACACCTAAACAACAGTCATTAAACTAAAAATACAGACAGGGAAGTCTGTCAAAGGGACTTCCCATCACTGGGATGTCCAGAAGACCAGAAATGTGCAAAGTGTCCCCTGGCTTCCTGAGCCACACTGACACCTCCGGTTGTGCGTCAGTGGTACTTTCCTGCCTCCTCTGGTTGGCATCCTGTGTATATCCACAGTGGGTTTTGTCTTTTAAGCTGTGTCCAAGAAGGCATTTCCTAAGCTTTTAACTTATAGAGCCTTTTGTTTTGTATTAAACCCTGACATAAAGTGTATTGTTGAGGAACTCCAATCTGAGACACAAGTATTCAGAATAAAATGTTGGTTCGGTAAGGTGCTGCCTCGAGACGGAATTGTTTACATTCCCCTTTGTTCCAAGAACTCAAGACCTAAATGCGTCCAGGGAAATGCTCAATCTTTGCTTTTCCTAAACAAATATGACAAGTTACATTAAACACAAACAAATATCCAGTTCAAGGCAAGACCACACTTTCACAGAATAAATCAGAGTGTATATTTATGTTTGGACAGAAGCACCCAAGTCTGCTCACTGTCCTGGAGTAAAACCTGGGTATACAGCTGGATCCATCTCTCTAGTAAGAACATCTGTTTTACAATCATCGCCAGTCAGAGAGTCTCCACACTGGTGAGGCCAACACCCACTGCAAGTTTCCACAGTAAAATGTCACAGGCGGCCTCTGGTTCTGCCACACTGGGTCAACTGAGGTTCTCTGTATAGCTGGCTCTACTCCTCTTGAAAGGTCTGCTCAGATAATGGTCTTATTGTGTTGAGCGGGACATCATTTATCAATAGTGAATAAATGCACTTGGCTTTTTGGCTCAGTATGAACACAACCTGATCTTGGGCTATAACCTTTGAAAAGATGGCCGGCTGATAGCGCAGGTTAAAATTTACGATTACATCTACCACCCAAGAGCCCTATGATTTATGAAGAAGCTCACTGAAAGGACATTTTATGGGTAATTTAACACCACAGTAGGGTCTGCCTCCAGTGGCATGTGAGAAACCTCACCCCAATGAGCCTGAAGTTCTCTGAAATAGCTCTTCTGATTGTTTCCTAAATGTCAAAATAGAGTAACTCAGCACTGAGCTTTGTTGACCATAGTTCAGCAATATAAAATGGAAATTCCATTCACAACCTCAGTATTGCCCCCAAGTGCTCTCTTGCATTGTATGGAATGACTTCCATCCACTGCTCAATGAATCTCTAGAGAAATACTAGTCCCACTTATTCAGAAATCACACGAGAAAGGTCAGTGGTGGTGACTCATCACTTTAAAGAGTCCTCCGAGTGCTGCTTGCTGCACTAATGCAGCCTGTGGGAAGGAAGATGGTAGGCTACAGTTGGCTGGATGTAACCAGTATTTCTCACACACACACAGACTACTACAATCCAGTACTGTGCTGTGTGTTGGTATTCACATCACAAGGACTCTAATAAATCCCCTTTCCTCTCTTTCCTGGCTCATGTTCTCTAGTCACATTTCTACCCATCCTTTCATTTCTTTCCATTCCTTCTCAAATCATCATCCTCCTTAATGTTTTTACTTTAATACTGCAGGCCTATCAGCGGCCTTTCTTTTTTTCACCCTCTTCCATTCTGCTGGTTCTCCAAAGTGTTTTGGCCATATTGGATAGCAGCTGGATTCTCCATTCTCTCCTCCCTTTGTGATTTCTCGCCCTCTTTTGTGCTCCTCACCCCGCACACTCCTTCCTCTGCAGTCCCAGCTGCCTTCCACCCTTAGTAACACTCCTGCACACTGTACAAACACAAAGACACAAGCACGCACATGAGCCCTCACATGTACACTGACGGTGGTGCACACATATGCATGCATCACCAGTATAAACGCACGTGGGTTGATGCATACACACACACACACACACACACATACACAAAAGATGTAGCTTAAGTCACTTTTTTGGTATGTCTGGAGGTTTAACAGAGCTGAGCTGTGTTGTAATTACAAGTGCATCCGCAGCTGAATCTGTTAGGGCAGGTTGAGTTGGGGGAGGACCTGGCAACCTATCAAAGCCATCAGGGAGGAAAACCACCCCTCTCTTGTATCTGCTTGCTCTAAAGTAGTGCACAAATAGTGTGCACACAAAATGCTCATATATTGTTCAAAAGCTATAATCTCCCTACCTCGGGCCAGGATTAACTGAGGGGTTGCAACTCTGTGGTTCAAACTTTTACTCAAACACCTCACCAGGTGTGATGAACATCCCAGCCCCCTTTAATGACAGATGGGTGACAACCTTGCTGTCTGACCCATCCTGTCTATTAACACAATCACCTGTCATTCACATCCGCTGCCTCCCCACTTAAGTCTGTGCCTTTCACTTCCAGGCACATTCTGCGCACGCTCAAAGTTTCTGCCTCTCCTTATTACTAGTTTCCCACTTCCTGCTCTTTCTTTTGACTGTACACACACATAACACGCCCACACAGGTCATACAGTCCACTCTGTCTCAGTTTCACTCCCCTCCTGTTGAGTGCCAAGGTGACGGAACCCAGAAGAAACCTGACATTGTCTGTTTGAGTTATGGTATGGGGGAGACAGGGGGAGGGTGGTGGGGTGCGTTATGTTTGAACTTGTCTGGCGCAAGCTCTGCCTGTCTAACAGTCTGCTGTTCAATGAGTAATCCATTGTAAGAGTGAGCACAAACACAGTGTGTCTGTGTGAGTGTGTCAAACACATAACTATGTGTGACATAGCTCAAGTACAAGAAGGAAGAGGAGATTTAGCCCAAGGGAGATTGATGGGTGATGTGGGACACGAGGAGGCTCCTGGTTAGGTGAAAGTGTTGATAAAGCTTCTGTGGTTGAAATCAGTACCAAAAATTGTCAAAGCTCCACACAACTTATTTAATAATGTCCAACCCCAGTGTCTCTAGGCTCTAGGGATGGCAATGTCAGTCTGTCGGCTGGTCCACCACTTTGGTGCAGGCGAAACATCTCAGAAACTGTTTGATGGATTGGCATGAAATATGGTACATGCACCTCAGGTTGAATTGTAATCATTTCGCTCATCATTTTGCTGATCCTTAGCTCTTCATTTCAATGAAAAAATACAGACCAAATACCTGAAATAACAAAATAGGTCGACTGTCAGTGACTCCAAAAAACGAACCCGAAAACGACACATATAACCATTGGACATGTGACAGGTGTACTGGATCTTAAAGCATACCAGCCTCTCAGTGCTGGTATTTGATGCAGAAGGTTTAACGAACTCCAATGCAACCCACCCGCATTAAGTGCAGCACTATACAGAGCCAACAGTCAAGTTGACTTAGGCTTATTTAAAATTTTTATTTACATAACGTACGTAACATATTTATTTCAACCCAACCATGATCTTTTCCTAAACCTAACCAAATAGCAATCATTTAACAATGTTAACCACAACTTAAAAAGGCATTTCATATAGACGCTGAAAGGTAACTTGTGCGTCAAACACCGATGCCACAACCTACAATGAGAACGTGTTTGGCAACCTCCCAATTTTCCCGTGACACTCCTCCCATATTTCTCCCAATTTATGACAAATCTTTACAAACTTTTTGTCCTTTTCATTACCACAACCTGTTTATATATATATGTATAACGTTACTACGTTACTTGACCTAAGTAACGAAAGTCAACTACGTAATGTTATTTAACTTAACACTTTAAATAATTACTAACTGACTTTGTTTTACATGGGATTTGAACACCATTACCCCGGATGAAGGTCCTTACTTTATTGGACCCATCTATCCTCCTCCTTACATGCACTTTGTCGCTCTTTATACTAAATCACCTGACTTCATCTACAATAAACCCGTGTCTGGGGTGTTTTCAGACTGTTAAATCAGCTTATTACGACTTATTATGGGTCATAATAAGCTGCTTGAACAATTGACTTGAACAAAGGTGTTTTTTCTGTTGAGGACAGGCTGCTAGCATGGCTGTAGACTCTTCTTATTTCATTTTGAAGTCTGGGATGCGACATTACAACTTACTTTCTGAACTCTTGGGCTTTTTCTTAGCTACTGAAAAGTTGATCTTTGGAAGATGGCAACAGCAATGTGTATTTTTGTGTTGAACTGAATAAGTGAAATATCTTGTGGTGCATTTGAAGCCACTACTGATACTGTAAGAATGTCAGAGAAACAGAAGAAAACAATCATGGAAACAGTTTCAGGGTTTGAAAATATTCCCGTTTTCAGATCCATGTCCACCTCTTATGGCTAGATGATGAGAAGGAAGAAAATATCTGGAAGGATACATGTAGTTAGAGGGGGTTCAAAGTATGAATTGATGAGTTAAAGCCACTATGTCATAATATTTATGTGATTAGATGAATTTTCAAATAATTCTGATGGCGTATGTTTTCCACTGGGGGTATTTTTTGCTTTAGAAAGTGTCTAAAACAATTAATTGATTATTAAAATAGTAGCAGATTTTTTCTTTTTCAATGAACTTATCAATTAATTGTTGCAGCTCTAAAGTTAAGTTTGGTGTAAAGATTTTTTTTCAGTGTTGCAGCCTGCTTAATATTTAGTCATTTAAATACTGTTGAAGTGCGATCATACATTTAAAGGGGGTTATTTAAATGCCACCACAGCAACACAAACTAAAGGCAATGTGCTGATAACAGCAGAAATGTTAACCAAGGATGTTGAACACATGTGTACCAGGAGTTCACTTCATATTATCTCAGCTTTTCAACACTCGAGGTTTGCAGACTGGGCTTTTATTTTCTCTGTTCACAAGTCTAGGCAAGCTTGACAGATCAAGCATTTGAAAGGAAATCTCATATGAGTCTTATATGGGTGCAACAATTCTTCACTCACAATGCCTCTTATCTGTATATCATCAGTAATTACTTGTATATGTTGTACTTGCTGTGTTTAATGTAGAAATCATTATTCATACTATGCATGAAAAAGATTTCAAAATAAAAACACACTAATGTATATCATTTTTAATCAAGCTATGGCTTTGCTACGCATAAAGTCTTGTTTATGATCTACTAGAGACTGTTCAGTAGGCTGTATAAACAGGATGCCTTTCAGACAAACACAGCACACATAGGTACAAGGCCAGGATATTATTTTGACAAAGTACCCACACTGAGACAATCACAACACAAAGACCTGGTGGAAGTTTAATCCGCCCATGCACACTTTTCCGGTATTTGCTTTACTCTCTTGTCAGAGTTCAGACTGGGAATCATAAAGGGAGATGATGCCAAGTATATTAAATTAAATTGGAGCTGATGTAAGCAGATGGGAAGGGAATGGGAGAGGAAACAGTCGGAAAATACCCCAGTCTGAAAATACCCAACATAAAGTCAGAGACCAGGAGAACAGTGGTGAGAGAGTGTATTTTAAAAGGATCTGTGCTCTGTATGTAAGGAAATAAAGAGTTTGGGGGATAAAAAGAATGACAAAATGATAAACATACAGGTTGAAGCACAATGACTCTCGCTTAAAGAAATCATTGACATGCATTGAATCAGGCTATGTTAAAATACACTTAACCCGCGTTCTTGAATAATCATATTCTTATACTGTCAGATATCATCACTGATGATAAATACATTATTTTCTATAATATACTATACTATACCACACATATTGTTCTGTACTATACTGTATGGTACTTCACTATACTACACACTACATAAGCCTACTGAACTCAGTAATGATGAGTTCCCTACAGGACTGCCTGACTGGGATAAAAAAGTGCCACAACGTATCACAAAACAAATACTGCCATCTACTGGTTACCTGTCACAATAACATATCAAGCCTGATGAAAGAAATCTTGGTGTCCTGTTTGAAAGCAATGTGTTTTGAGCACTATATCTCAAAGCCTGTTCAATCGTGTTTCATGTCAGAAATATGTCCAGTAAAAGATCACTTTTTAATATTTGAGATGCAGAAACTGTTGTACATGCTTTTATTTCTTCTCTTCTTCTCTCTTCATGCCTTGATCATTGCAACAGCCTCTGTTCTTGTCTTAATTTAAAAAACTTAAAAAAATGACAACAAACTGTACAGAACTCAGCTCATAGGCTTATTAATTTGAGCTGCCTTTTTATTTTATTGGCTTTAAATTTCCTGTTCCTAATTTTTGCTATTCATGTATTTTATCATATCATTATCATTATTTCATTTTTCTCTCAGTGAAGCACTTTGTACTTTGTTTTGATAAGTGCTCTATAAATAACGTTTATTATTATTATTATCATTATTATGGTTGTTGTTGTTGTAGCATTATACTATGGGCTACTAGTAGACTAGCCAACAGGCCTACTACACATACTGTTCTATACTTAATTATACTTTACAGTAATAACTATTTAATACTATATTATAGTACTGTATGACTCATAACTCATATCTCCCCTTGCACATAAACATGATCACCACAGAATCCAATTAAATCTCAGTCATTCCAAATGCACTGACCTCGGTCAATTGTAAGTGTCTCTTGCTATTCTCTCTTTATGCTTGTGACCCTTGTCACTTTTAAAATCCATGTATGCCTATTAACCACACACCACTGATTGATAGCATGTTCTGTTGCATTCTTAGCTATTGGCATCATCTAATCAAATGATTTCAATGTGCTTCCGTGACCATGTCCTTGAGTGAAGTTGTTTCCCGGAGTGGTTAGCAAGCAACAGTCTTCAATCTGATGTACTGTCACCGAGCATCTAAGAGAAATTATTTTTTAGAGGGCGAACAAATTAAAAAGAAATATTACTTCTACACTACTAAATTTGAAAGGGACTTTTGCCACATTTTAGAATAGGCCTAATCTACATTATGAAGAATACGCATCCAGCTAATTGAAATGAACAAGGATATTAATTGCCAGAATTTCAGAAAAATAAATGTTACACTCACACCTGTACCAGTAGCAGTAGCCTACTAGCTCTGATTTTGGATCTTCTAGATTAATTCACTGGTTATTTCCTCTTCTCTGCATGAAGTACTGCTAATTAGTAAAACCAAGAGCTGGGGTCTTTGCTTTAGCCTGCCGTGGCACAACTGCTCTTTACTAGATTATAGATCTGTAATTCACCAACTTAATATGACAAAACTTATACTACAAAAACTTTCCAAAACGTTTCACTCGTGAATACACCCCTGCTCTGTTTTAAGCGTACGTGGAAGTTACGTCACTCAAAAGTTGCAAACAAATGATGCCTTCATATACAGTCGAAATTATAAAAACTAAATTCCTAATAACCACGTAAATGATTTTGAAAAGTGTTTTATCGTAACATAGGAAGCTGCATTTTAGAAGATGTACTTTTGTTCATATCATCATAGTAGATCATAACACCAAACATGTTTCTAATGTACATTTCACCAATCCAGCACACAGTAACTTGCTTTGCGCGGGTTTAGGCTATATCTATAAAATTAAAGCCTCCCCAAGAAATGTTTTTGTTCATTTGTGGTTTTTGGACATATTTATCATCCAGGGCGTCTGAACCAGGTCTGAGCCAAGGGTTTTGAACGTCTCAATGTCGTATTAAAGAGTAATTATCAGATGTCAGAGCTCAGGAGGGACGCATGAAGGCAACAAAAGTTCAGTCTACAGAGTTGATACGTCCATGGCCATGGAACAAAAACAGAGCTGTCCGGACACCAAATTTGCTCCAGGTACCGCATATAATTAGTTTATTATTTTCCCCAGTGCGGTAGCAAAGTAAATAATTAAATTGACGACGTTATGAATAGTCACCACTGAACCGTTAGCTAACTAACCATAACCGCCTGAGTGACACGCCACTGTCAGCCAGCTGTTTTTAAGCAGCTAACGAACGAGTTGTTCAAATTCACTGGTTTAAGTTACACCGGCTTTATTTGAAGTTATAGTTAAAACAGTAACGGGGGGCAAACACATTATAGGAGTCTCTAAGTTGAATTCAGGTCAGTTAATAAGAGACATGTTGAGAAGCACAAAGTTAGAACTTACATGGAGTAGTTCTAACTTTAGCTAATTGCTAAAGTTCTAACTTTAGCTAATTGCAAGAACAAACTAAAGTGTGCCCTACGATCATAAGTCGGCCATTTCACATAGTTAAAATATCTTGTGAAAGATGACATAAGACCTCAAATCTATCATTGGGGTCACTAAACAGCATTTGAAATAAAAATTACAACGTTCTTACACTTTGTCTGTAGCCTATAACGTTAACGCTGCCATGTGTGACCTCTAACGTTATTTGTTTTATTTTGTGTGTCGGGAATCAAACTGCCTAACTTGAAGTTAATAATGAAGCTTTGTCGATTCATCACCTTAGACCCTGGAGGGACAGGAACAACACAAGCTGCCCCACCTGACCAAAGCCCAGAGGAAATTATCTGCAGGCAACTGAGTGAGCAGGGCCGTTTTGCTTATGCTGCGCTGTGTGCTGTCTCTCTGGGCCAGTTGTTTGGTGGACCTGAAAATAGGTAACAGAGCCATGACAGATAATGTTATCGTTACTTTCTGTCTGTGTCCTTACTTGTCAATGTAGTCATTGTGTTAGAGAACTTTCTTCCGTGTTGTTTTTTTTTTTTGGAAGGTTAAAAACCGACCGTTCACTCCTCTGTTTCTACATAACATATTATAAAAGGGATAAGTGGCTGATGAATGACAATATATGAGTATTTGGTCAGTATAATCAACGATTACACCTACAGTATTTCAACAAACACAAAATATAGATGGGATATAGGTTTTGAATACACCTTTTTCATGTGATTTTATATATATATATATATATATATATATATATGTGTGTGTATATATAATTTTAGCTATGGCTTCCAGATAAACAACCTAGGTACACCATTTTTTTTCAGCACAAATAAAACATTTCTGAAATCTTTTTCTCCTTACACTTGTGAATAACAATTTGGATTAATAACGTTTTAACTAAACCGTGAATAATAATGCTTTACTGAACTGAACTGAACTTTTACTTGAGAAGATGAGCAGGTCCATGTTTCTCAGTGTGTTCAGGGAGAAGTATCTACAGGGCTTGGTCTGCTGGCTGGATCTGGATGAGTCGGTGATGCCGGTTATGGGGGCTTTCCTGTCAGGTCTTGGCTTTGAGGGCTCAGACACCTTCCTCTCCACCCTACAGGCCGAACCACTGCTGGCTGCCGGGGCTACCCCCATCATACAGGTCTGATGCAGTGATAGTAAACTGTAATGCACCCTGTGGGAAACTGGATTGTTGCAACAACAAATATAAATGTGGCAAAGAGCAAATGGGCTATTGTACTGTAAACGTTTTGGTTTGTTTTTAATAACAGTAATTCTATTGTATTGTATTCATTTTGGATCAGTATTTCTACAAACACACCCATAACCAGCTTTAACACTGTATTACAGGATCTGGTGTCTTTTTCTGTCAAAGATGGTAAGAGTCCTTTGATGAATTAATGACTACTTTATGTTGGTGTAAATTCATATAAACCTGTTACTTTATAACTTTCATTATCTGTCATGTGCTCAGGCCAGTATGATGCCAGAGCAAGGGTTCTCATCCGTCATGTCAGCTGTCTGCTGCGAGTCCTTCCACAGCAGTTGGAGGAGTTTGAGGAAACACTGGGAGAGAGGCTGAGGGAAGGAGGAGTGGAGAGCGAGTAAGTTATTGTTGGATAATAGAATGGATGGATGATAGATGAATCTGTCTTTGACTCTACTAATAATATGACATTTTATTTCGTTTGAACGAGGTGTCAAAAAAACTTAAACCGTAGTTATTTAAATTCTAAATGTAAAGTCTTTTCTTTTTTGCCAAATCTTATGTGTGTCAGACTGTTTAAACAACGCAAACACTGTGCGTGGCAATCACACATATATCCATAATGATGGCATAAAGATAGTTGTGCGGCTTAAACAATCAACCTATTGTTTTCAAGATGTCACCTTAATGCACCAGAAGAGTTATTTGACATTGTTATTTTTTAGAGCCAATGAAAATTTCATTGTCTGACTCTGCTTCCATTAGAGAGGAGTCTTCCCGGCGGCTGAGGAGAGAAAGAGGGCGAAAATTACGACGCTACCTCCTGATTGGACTAGCCACCGTGGGTGGAGGAACTGTGATCGGTGATTATGGACATTTGAAACATCTAATATCTTATGTGGAGCTAATAATTAAATCACTATCGAGTGTAAAGACTAACAAAATAATGCGTGATGATTGCATCTTGCATCAAGTGACTACACACTTTGTGATAGTTGTAGTTTTCCTTTCTGTAAACTTAACTCTTCTGTTAATGCTTCATCTTACAGCTATAAGCGCTGACCTGCTTTTTTCTGTACTGACAGCACTCTGTGCCTTTGCCAGGTGTGACAGGTGGGCTTGCAGCACCCTTGGTGGCAGCAGGGGCCAGTGCTGTGCTGGGGGCTGGAGGGGCTGCTGCTCTGGGCTCAGCCACCGGCATTGCAATTATGGCCTCCCTGTTTGGAGCAGCAGGAGCTGGATTGACTGGTAAGAGCATTTGAGGACACATGATTGTGTGCTCAAAGAAGCTATCATATTTTGAATTTTGGCTGAAATTGATAAATACACATGTTTTTGTTTTGTGTCTATAGC